>NW_026517525.1:0-54543 GCF_026319265.1 Colletotrichum chrysophilum | reverse complement strand
CGTGACCTGTACTATAGTTCTTCCGTTCCGAGTGAGTCCCTGTTGTTCCCGTGATCCTGCAGTACAAATGTCCTGTCCTAGCCGCCCGACGCCCAAGTGGGTCGGTTAACTGTTATCCATGCATAACGGGTCGTAACACTGGGGACGTCGCATCCGGAATGCAGAGGACGACTTGGCCCGGCTGGCACTATCCTTCGTGCAAACAGGAGCTAGCTTAACCACGCCAGCACAGCATCTGGCTGAGTCTTACCCATGGATGTGTAAGCTTCCTCGATGGATGTATCCATTGCCCTCTGCACTGTGGGAAGATGGGCAAAGGTTACTCAAGTACTTTTACGCTCTCACTGTCGAGGGAAGTCGGTTCCCTGAAGACAGCTTTTCTAAGCGACTCATAAATGAACAGCTGGAGCTCAAGCTTTCGCCCAAAGAAATTGCAAGCCTGACTGGCAACCTGATCGGCGGCGGCGTGGACACGACCACTACAACGATCCTGGTCTTCATCTTCGCCATGTGCGCCTTCCCACGCGTTCAGCACAAGGCCCAGGAGGAGATTGACCGTGTGCTTGCTGGTGAGCCACGCCCACCAAGATGGGAAGATGAAGAGTCTCTTCCATACTGCCGTGCTCTTCTGACTGAGATCTTCCGATGGCGCTCTGCCATCGCGCTCGGCGGTCCGCCACATGCACCCACCCAGGACGATATATACAACGGCATGCTGATTCCTGCCGGTACCACCATCATCGGCAACCTGTGGGCGATACACCGCAACCCACGCGATTACCCAAACCCAGATGAAGTGAGGCCTGAGAGGTTTCTAGATGAGGCTCAGAGGCGGCCGAACCCTAGCAAGAGGGGCATCTTCACCTTTGGCTGGGGGAGGCGCGTTTGTAGTGGACAGCCGCTTGCTGAGCAAGGCGTATGGTTCACTATGGTGGAGCTGCTTTGGGCATTCCGGATGCGATCCGTTGACGACCAGGTACGTAACATACTAGCTAGCTTTTCTCCGTCATGGCTACGGTTCTTCTCCCGCTCGAACAAGGAGTCAGCGTTTGATGCTCATGATTCATCTAGGGAAACGACAAAAAGTTAGACATATTTGCGTTTAACAATAGCCCAGCGCCTCGCCCGCTGCCCTTCAACGTTGAGTTCACCCCTCGTTCTGAGAAGATCGAGGAGTTAATCAGGCAAGAAGCATCAAGGGCGGAGCTGGAGTTGAGGAAATATGATATCGCCAGCAAGGTCACTCTCGATAACAACTAGGCAGCGAATCAATGTCAGCAAAGCGCCTGAGACGAGCTTAGCATTCGTGTGACTGTAGGCATCACGTCCTGCTCATATCCAATGGGTATCATCAGTTAGGCGCGATGTGATCGTTTAGGTGGCAAAGGAAAATAGACACTCTTCGTTATTATCTAGATGCCAAGCCCCATGTACTCTTCAAGTGTTTGAAAACGTATCAGAAGATCTACCTTAACCGAGATAGAAGACCGGATCGAATGCATGCATGTTGGCAAACAGACAGAACTCCGGTGGCCCAAGCTCAATGTCTTTTGCCATCTTTTCGAAGTGGCGCTTGAGAATGGATTCCATATCCTGTTTCTGCTCGTCGTTTGGATGTCGAAGGAAATACACCATGCTAATGTGAAAAGCGTATTCGTCGTGTATTGGATGCCGAATCTTAAGCTCGTTCGCAAGCCGATCTCTTAGGGCCCTCAAGCGTTCCACTTCTGCTGGTGTAATACCGTCGAGTCGCACCGCAACCCCAACATCAAGTATATCGATTCCTTTCAACACCATTCTGTATGGCGCTGCAGCCTCGGGCCCTAGGCTGAACTTTCGAAGTTTCTTCTCAAAGTGCTCATTGCATGTTTCCTGAGTGGCATCAAGGGCGAGGTCGGAAGGCCAATAACCCGGTCTACGGACCTGATCACTGACGCCCTCGAATATTGTCATATGCAAGCTGGTAGCCGGAAGGGGCGCAATGATGGACGACGTTTTGCATGACGACAATTCTTCGACGACGGACTCTATTGAGTGATATACAGGACTCGATGGCGGGATGTGACAGATGATTGTGTTTCCCGCCCAATGTTGAAGGGTCCCATCAGAACTGAATTTGCCGGGCACACCAGCCGGGTAGCGGGGACGGTCGTTGGCTTCCATTTGGGCCATGTAGGGTAATAATTCGCGAAGATATTCGTGCACCAATCAAAGGCAATTCAAAGTTAAGAGAGTTCTCTTATTGATGAGAACCGCGTCGAACGGAAATCAAGTTCGATGTTGAGAATAGGAGGGGAGGCAAACATTTCTTTTATATTGCCATGTAATCAACGACCACGCATGTGAACGAAACGTTGCCTGGTGTGACCCTCAAACCTGCTGTCCCTTTATTTCAAGCCGTCTGGCCTATGGAAGTTTCCGAAACTTCGCGCACAAAACCTTTAGGACAAGCAGTTGACTCCAAATGTGCCAGCCTTGCATGTGCCCGTAACTTTACGCTCGCCTCCAGGCTATATTCGAGATCATGGTCAGCAAATGAACGTCTCGTTATCTATGAGTACTGATGGCACATACGTTGTCTTGGCAGGTCATGGTGCAAGCAGCGCCAATGTTATTTTGGCCGCATTCAGGCACGGTCTTACATGAGGTGGAAATCGTCTCCTGGGGAGTGGCCTGCGCTGATGCTTGGCCAATGGAAATGGCAGAAAGAGCGATGACGAAGAAGAAACGCATTTTAAGCTGATTTGTGGCTGATTATCGTTCAATGTAAATCTGATCTTAGATGTGGCGGGATTTGGCACATTGGATGAAGTGAAAGAAGAGGATTTTGTTGATTTTGTAACGAAACAAACTTAGCACAGCCTCATCATCAAGTCTACCGCATGAATCAGGAGAGTGGGTTGCCGATGGGGGCAATCTATCAATAGACTGAGTTTGCCGGCGGGAGCAATCAATTTCTTGCACTTAGATGTTGCGACGCCTACTATCGGCTAGAATTAAAGTTCAGATGACACTCGAAAGGCAAAGCATGCAGTTTTCGCTTAGCCCTACGACAATCACAACAGCATAAACCCAATGCTGGAACAGGGCGATGTTAGCGCCTGACTTGTAGATGAAACGAAAGCCCAGCCGGGGAAATCAAGATCGACTCGGCCGATTGACATGTCCTTGTGCGCGGATTCATTTTGACGAGTGACCATGTTCGAGCAAACCAATTAGACCATATGAATTGCCAAGATGATGGACTACGCGTAGAACTGTTCACAATGAAGTGGGGCGTCGAGGCGTCTGAGTTCATCAGCGTGACTCGGTCGTGTCGTGCCGGCCGTGCCGTTCACTTGTCGCAGGTGCCAATATTGGAAATAAACCCCAAGAAATAATGACCCAAATGAAAGATGCCGACAACCTGGCCTGAAGAACTCCAAGATCAACAATAGCCGTAAGCCAACGGTTATTTGGCTATCCGGGTATAGCTTGTAACTAGAGAGGTCAAGACCGAGGAGGATGGAACCAATGAACCATAAAAAAGATCAACCGAAGGATCAGGTGTGTTATGGGTCATTCCATTCCAACCTTGAATCAGGAGTGTCACCTTTAAGAGACGGCTAGGCTTCCTTATCCTGAACCTTGCACAGTTGTGTGCGAGCGTGGTCAAGGTTTCCTTGACCAGAGTTGCGGCCGCAGACGTGCAAATTGAAGCGCTGTGATCGAGGTGCTGATTCTATGGCTGGGCATCATCTTGGTGTACGCTATGCCCTGATTGTTGAATACGCTTACTTTGTTCTCTCTACCTTAGTTAAGGGTGGATTATTTGGTAATAAATGAGCTACAGTTTGTAGTTGATAGCCATGGATGGATAGCTGAGACGTGTAAAGCCTTTCGAAATGCCTGACAATTTGCCTCTTTGTTTAGCACTGTCAGAAGACTATAGGAAGGCGTGGTGAATCGGAGGACTCCAATTAAGCTACACCAGTCCTGGAACAACGGCGAAGGTCTGATTTTGCGTGCCAGTGCCTATGATCATTGGAGCAGCTTTTACTTACATCAAGCTTTCTGGTACTCCTGTTGCCGCCCCAAGTGCTGCCATCCTCACTGTTGTCTCATGCGTCTTCCTTCATGTTGAGGCTTGCGGCACTGAATTTTTGCACGAGTACTTAAGAAACGCAAAGTGCACTTCTGTGAGTCCAAGAAAGAGTTTTATTGATTTTGATTGTATATTAGACCAACACTCCAGGGTTAATCCTTCCTATCAGTCCTTCAATTTATGTCGTCTTGCCAGCCCGTTGTCTGTGACGTTTATTGAGGCTGCTTTTCTATCACCACTCCCGGAGCGATTTGTACAATTTCAAATACTTGCAGATACTTTCTGGCTCAGTCAAAACGCGTGGATCAATAGTCTTACGAACATGTTGAATCTTGCGACGTGTATACCAGCGCAAGGCAAGTTGCCATGCTTCCAAGACTTCCTCAATCTCAGAGATTCGAAACGTGGCCGCGACTGTAATCTTAATTGCGTACTTCGCAACTTCGCATCTGAAAAAGAAGCCTTGGCCTCTACCGGGGCTCCAAATCTCCAAAATCTGCAGCATACCCATGTAAGAAGCTGCGTGAGCCGCGACTTTAAGCATATCATATATCTGCGTTAAGTCGACATTTCCGTACGGTATGCGACAAGTCAGAGCCACATGTTGAAGAAGAGGTTTCGACTGAGTCTGCGAAGCCTTTTCCACAAATCCTATGAAAAATTCTGTGGCGTCTATTGCGTGAGAAATTGCCAAATGCCGCAGTGTGAAGCTGGCTCGCGCTGCCTGCTTGGCGAGCTTGTCGTTTGTTGGGGGCCACAGCCACATCATCTTGGAATAACATATGACTCCATGTAGCTCCCAGGATTGAGCTTCCCATAAGGTCACCGCGCGTACGTTGGCACCAAGATTCCGGAATAGGTTTGTATTTGCCTCCTCTCGCTCGGTCTGGAACCTTAAAGGAATGGCAAGCCACGGCTCATAGTTGATATGGCTGAGACACGGCAGCCCCTTCAGAATATCTGATAAAGCCTTTTCGGAGAGGCTTCGATAGAGCCTCTGGGTGACGAAAAGCTCGGCGATCACGTTGACTTTGGGCAGTTCGAAATATGGATCATCGCAGAAAGACAACCAATCGGTGTTAAGGAGGTTACCAAGGAGGCGTATTTTGGCGCCATAAGGCGAGTATCCATGCGGTTGTAGATTGCGAAGACGCCCGTGATATCTCGGAGGTGAGTGGTATAGGTCATCGCGAGGTGAGCTGGCACTCAGTTCAAGCGTGATTGTAGGCCTTGGAGGCTCGACGACCCATGTAGAAAGATGATGAAAGAGCGCATGGAGAGCTGCGGAAAATTTTGAATTGTTTTCGAACTTGGTATATCCGCTTTCCGCCACACTGCGGTCACCATGGGGGTATATGTTCAAGTCCACATGAAGCAAGATCTTGTGCACCAGTTTTCTTCGGTGGCCGCTGACGTTCTCACTGAACCCATCAAAATTTGACCTGGAAACAAATGGCCGTATACTCAAAGTATGCCAGAGGATGGGTTCGAAGAATTTGTGCCAATGTTTTGATACGGCAGCCCAGTTGCCTACTAAACGCTTTCTAGTAGGCGAAACTTGCTTCTCCAGCTCTTCCATGATCATGAGTAGGATATCCGGTGGAAGCGTTGGAGACATAGGATTTGACCGAGAGGCTTCCCGCCTCCAGCTCCTAGTTTCGGATCGTAATTTCATCGTGTTTGCCGTATAAGTTGACTTGTGTAAGAAAAGGAAGGATTGGTTGAAGTAGTTATGTGTGCAACTAGGTTTGGGCAGTCTCGAGCCGATTTTCTAGATCTTTTATTTTGAAAAGATTCTATCGGAGATAGGTCCTATGCGGTTTACACCTTTACGATAATCCTGTACGGCTGGTCTGGTGTTGTCAAGGTTCTCATGAAGTTGTGAGCTATGGACATCTCAACAGGTTGCCCTTCATGGTCACGTCACCGCATGGTGACCTTAGATTTGTCAAGTATTCGCCAATGGTTGCCAAGAGACAAATTGACACAGAACCTTTGAATATCGTGTTGATTGATGCGCGTACAACAAGCGGCAGACCGACGAAGAACCGATCGGAAGATCTGAGTTCTGCCACGGCCCATCCAGACTGTGCTATCCTATTTCTTTTGCATGACACAGTGCCGTAATCTTCCATAGTCTCAGCAAGGTCGTTTCCGTTGAATCGTTCGAGTTTCTGTGCATGGGCGGTTGGCCTACCAGTGACCACGCAGGTACTGGTCGATGGGCACCGCGTTGAGCAGGCCCATGAGCCAGTCCTGGTAATACAATCATTACCATTACAATCGCCCGTCACAATCTTAAGCAATATAGAAGAGGAAAATGAAGTTCGAGACTTATTCATTCACGCTGAAAACGGCAGGAAGGAAGGAATTAAGTAGCTGCTACGAACAGGCAGCAGGCTAGCCTTTCTACAATGTGTTGTCGAAAGAGGGCCTTTGCAGTATCAACGATCAAGTATTTAGGCAGCTAAACGATTGGTTAGAAGGCCTCCGTGTCAGACTTTGTTTGTAGACGGGAGCGAAGTATTTTATTCTGGTACTGTGGTTCCGTACTGCTTTGATAGACAACACTGATATTAGACTTTGTTATCTGGGCGGACACTTGGGCTGACTCCGACTTATTTTATTCATAATTCCGCTTTATTCATCTGATACTATTTCTGTTACTGTTGTTATCCTCTTCACTGTGGTTAATACCATAGTCGTCTTCGATATTTCGATTCTTATCATCATAGTACCACTACTCGCCCGGGGAGCAAAACCCAACCTTACACTAGAGGTTAGATCAAGGACTAGTCACTGAGTTGTAAACGCATACCCGGTGCGTACATCCGATGCGTAGAGTGCAAAAGGTAAACCCAAACTTCAAAATATTAGTAGTTGAGTCAAATTAGAAACATTCATGTGCTCCTGAGTTCCAAACCTCTACTGCCAGTCCGTCATTGTTACGCCAATTCGCATGGGAACACAACAGCGTCATCCCTCTAGACCTTCGTTTCCTTCTCGCTGGACACCTCAATATGCATCATATCATCCCCCTTGACATCTTGAACACTGCTCGTCTCGGTCGTCGTCTTGTACTTGCCCAACTTGATATCACGGCGCCAGAGGTACTGGCCGAGCATGAACAGCGCCCACCATGTTGCAACGAACGTCGTGTTGACGATGAAGCCCTTGCGCCACTTTGGAGCTGTGAGAACTGTTAGCAACAGAGCCTTCGTGTGCTTTCCGGTGCCGTGCTCATTGAAAACCTACCTTCGACGACAGGGAAGACGGTAATGGGGTAAAAGCTGAAGAAGATCCAGCCGCAGGTCATCTAGGTCCAATCGTCAGAATGGGTATTGTGTTGTGACTTAAGAACTACTCACCATAGCACCTGTGGTAAATGCTCTGGCCTCATTATCGTCCTTCATAACCATGTTGACCCATGGGAATAGAATCGGTGTAACACAGCTCGTGAGTCCAAGCATATAGTACACGGCAACTTCGAGGGAGGGTTTGAAGTCAGTACGCAAATTGATGATTGGATGGATGAGAGATTGAGACTCACAGTGCAATCCGAGAGGAATGTCCCAGATCAACAAGCAAAGGTTTGCAAAGAAGAGGACTGCAGCCACGACGCACATGACGCACCAAATTGGGTAGATCATGCACAGCGAAGTCGCAAGAACTCCCGCAACGATCGCAATAGCCTGTACACCAGTGGGAATTGTGTTGATCTGAGCCACGGTCCAGGTACCGTTAAGATCCGCTTCGTGCTTCAGCCAAAGGGCCATCTGACCGGAGACATAGGAGGTGCATTGGAAGCTATGGCGTGTTAGCAAAGTCAGCTTCAGTAACGCGAGGTAATGGAGACTCACAAAACGTAGGTGAGGACAGCAACATAAAAGTGCCAGTGGGTGAAAACCCGCTTAAGCATCCTCTTTCCGATTTTCTTGCTCTCCTTCACACCATCATCCCTCATCCGCGCTTGCGCAAGCTTCTGCTCGGCCTCCGTAAGCCACCAAACCTTGGGGCTAGTAGGCAGACCGGGGAAGAGGAAGTATCCCGCGATCGAGATTGGCAGACTGATGACACCGTCGATGATGAACAACCATCTCCAGCCAGACATGCCGTGGACGCCGCTCAGGTTGTTGTACGCGGCGGCCTGGAGGTATCCTCCGAACATGGCGCCGACGTTCGAGCTCACGTACCAAACTCCAGCACGCTTGAAAAGCTCGTCACCTCGATACCAGGAGGTGAGGAGGTATATTGCGCCGGTGGCGGCGGGTGTCTCGAGAACGCCGAGGAGGAAGCGGATGCCATAAATGTCGTATTCGTTGCGCAGGCGACACTGGACGAAAGTGACGATTGACCACAGGCACTCCATGGTTGGGAGATAGTAGCGTGTGATGTGCGGGCGGGAGATGATCATCATTGAGGGGATCTCGAAAACTAGATAGCCGATGTTATAGAAGGTGCCGAAGAGGGAGTATCTGTGGCACATGTGAGTTTCCTTCGCGAGAGATTGCTATCTCAGGCTTACTGATTTCCTTTCAAAGCGAGCTCTTCTTTCATGCCTGAGACATATGCGTGGTTGATGTTGGCCGAGTCAAGCCACTTCAAGAAGACTTTCCGGTATCAGTTCCACTTCTCGAAATGTGAACATTGCAAGAAAACTTACACATCAAGCAACAGAGACTGAGCAGTACACTGTCCAACTGTTAAACCGTTAGAGATATCGAAGCTGCCAGAGGCTTCAACACCCTACCTTGCGGAGCAACCGCTTCTCTTCTTTGGAGTAGTGGCTGGGATACCAATCGAAGATGTACAGCCAGGCCACCCAGAGAGATCGTGTCTGCGGTTTGGCGGTGGAAGAGCTCACAACGGGCTCATTGTCGTCTAGCGGTTTCGTGATGGGGACCGGATCGGCAGTCCCCGCGGTTCTGTCTAGGCTGACCCTATCCCCCATGTTGGGATCTGTCAGATGGCCGTTGTTGTGATTCGCTCAAGTTATCTTCAGGTTCAAGACCCAGGGAGGTGAGGGTTGGGAGGAGTCTTGTGAGTCTTGTTGAATGGATGTTGAGTGACATTGTGACGATGCAACGCCGTCCTTTATATCAATTAAAGCAATCCCAGCCATCACACCAGCCTTGCATCGACAGGGTCGCAATGGAGTAGTCCGTGGGCTTGTTCAGGCTAGTCAACCAACAGACAAGTCACCTCGTGCTGCATGCAGATGTTGTCTGTCCCCCTAATTCCCCCGCAAATCCCTCCTCAAAGAGAGATAGGCCTAGATGCGGGGTGTGGAGAACCGGGGAAGCAAGTCGCGAGCCACCACCAGGGCCTCCAAGACCATCCTTCGGAGGAATGTCCTCGGGGGTATGGGGCATGTTTACCCCGACTACTGCATGTAAGTCAGACGATCGACAAAACATACATCGCGAACTGATTGAACCGAGAGATCGGCCGTGATCCGACGAGAGGAATGCGAACCTTCGCTTCGACGGGCCGTACATCGTATTCGTCTCAAGCTGCGATGATTACCAATGGCGCAATGTTGAAGGGCTGAGTACTAAAGTAAAACGATGGCTCTACGATTGAACACCTCAACTTCACGTACGCATGACCTGAGAGACGAATATTCACCATCTTTACGTCATCGTTGCATCTTTCCAACATGTTCGAACCTACGGAAAGCATGGGCGCATGTGTCCACGAGAAAGCACCAACGACCTCAAGGGACTTAGACCCGCGTAGACACGACAGCCTGTCTTCTGAGCCACCAACATCACCCACACAAGAGGACCTCTCCATGGACCAAACCAGCGAGACTTCATGGTCCGAAGCTGCCGAGCCTGAGGAGCTAGGCTCCTCACAACCACACCCCACACTTGCAAGTCGCCTTCACGAGCTCTTCGAAGAAAACATTACAGCCAAGATTTGCCGCACCGCAACTAAATCTCTCGAAGACAAGCTCATATACACCTCGAACGAAGTGCGCAAGACTCCGATAGCCTTCCCCGAGATCGTTCCACAAGAGGGTCCCCACGCTGGCCAGTACGAGTTCCGCGACCCGGACTTCTGGACATGCGGCTTCTTCCCGGGGACACTGTACGCCCTATTGGAGCGCACCATCAAGTACCCGCAGACCATGCATCTTCAGAACGCAGAGTCGCAGCTTGACGTTACAAGCCTGCGCGCGCATCTGCAGAACTTATGCAACATCTGGGCTGATCCTCTGCACGGCATGGCTAGCAGAACGGATACCCACGACATTGGGTTCATTATCATGCCTGCTCTGCAGCGGGACTGGGAGCTCACAGGTAATCAGAGGAGTCTTGATTCAATTGTTCGGGCTGCTCACAGTCTTGCAACTCGATACATTCCCTCTGCGGGTGCGATTCGGAGTTGGGATTGTCTTCTTAAGAAGGATATCACGGTCACCGACATGAACACCAATCTCCTCGCTATCATCGATAGTCTCTGCAACCTGGATCTTCTCTACTACGCATCTGCACATACAGGAGATAACTCTCTGGCAGACATTGCAACTACTCACGCCCGCACGCTTCTCCGTACCCACTTCCGGCCAGAATCTGCCAGGACTTTGGCCAAGGACGGGTACAAAGGCCAGCTTTACTCAACATGCCATGTAGCCAACATCGATCCAGCAACGGGAGGTCTGAAATGGCGATGGACAGCACAAGGATACTCCAACGATTCGACCTGGAGTCGTGGGCAGGCATGGGCAATCCTAGGGTATGCTCAGACATATCTATGGACTAAGGATAGGGTATTCCTAGAGGCGGCATGTGGAGTGGCGGAGTACTTCTTGTACAGACTCGACACCGCGCCAGCTTGCGTGGATATTCCAGTCTTCAGTCACGACGATATTCTAGCTGACGGCGCAGAGAGGCGGACCAAGGGTCGCAGGGTCCCCCTCTGGGACTTCGACGCTCCTATCCAAGACCCATCGAAACCGCTTCGAGACTCTTCAGCCGGAGTGATCGCCGCAAATGGAATACTGCTGCTTTCTCAAGCCCTGAAGAGCGTTCAACAGCACTCCCTTAGCCGCAGATTCTTCGACGCGGCCATTGAAATCGTCACGGATACCATCGACCACTCACTCGCCACCGACAAGGCTCAGTTCACCAGAGGCGACATCCATAGAGGCATCACAATAGAAGACTCGGCAGCCGGAAAGTACTTTGACGGCATCCTCAAACACGGCACCGCAAACAACAACGAGAACGCGAGGCGCAGGTACGCCAACCACGGTCTTGTGTACGGGGACTACTACCTCGTGGAGTTCGGAAACAGGCTTTTGGACATGAGCATGGTCTAGACGCTGCTGTTGATAAACAAGTAGGCAGAAATAGAGATGATTACAAGTTTACCACCCGCCGCCTTCGTATTCGGTGCCGAAAATTCCGTCGTCGAAGCTGATGATGCGGTCCATGTCGACGAATTGCTGGTCGAGAAGCATTTGGGATATGTTGCTGAGTTCACCGCTTCCTACGCTGCTTCTGTGAAAGACGTTGGACTGGGTCATTGTCTCCACGCCGTTCATTTCCATCGCTGGGTGAACGACGATTCCGCCCGAGTTTGGGTTGGGATTTACGACTGGAGGGGCGAATTGCTGAGCGACCACTATGCTGTCGGTATTGGGGGCTATGCCCTGTCGTTGCTCTGCCGCCGGTAACAGATCAGGATCAATTCTTGCGGTATTCGATCTTTGATTGGACGCGTTCTGGTTTATGATGTCGTTCCGAGCTGGCTGCGGAAACACCGGCGGGTCCTTGGAGCTGGTGTGGTCGATCTCGGTGGTGTACCCTAACACATTGATGTTGTACGATGCATCCTCGCGACATCGGGAATGCATCTCGGTGAGTTTCCGAGAATATTTGCCAGCCAAGTTGTCCCTTGCCGGCTCGAGACTATGAGGACCAGCCCACCGGCCAGCCATCTCGTCGAGGATCTGGACCAGAGACCAGAACTCGGGCACCAGCTCCCCGCCAAGGTCGTATCTCCACCGAAGGAGCAACACCCTGGCAGCTACATAGATGCAAAAAGCGAACTGACTAGACACCGGCATCGTCGGCGGGGCATGCTTCAGGTAATTCTCCGCAATGATGGCGATCTCGACAGCTGCAGCTTGGCACGTGTCGATGCTCAAGATACTCGGCAAACGCGCCCGGAAAGCCCACTCCCGCGGCGGGAAAGCAATGAGCTGGTGGAGCAGAATCATGGACGTGTTGTGCGTGACGTGCGCCAGCGTGAGGTTCGGGTCCATGCGCGTCGACTGGCGGGCCATGTTGGCCTTCCACTTCTGCGGGAGCAGCATCTTCCAATGCACTAGGCGCAGGTCGAGCTCCTTGAAGCGGGTGAGCCAGCTGCTGATGTCCCGCTGGTCTCGCATGTTGACCTTCTGCTGGAGGAAGTAGCTCGTGACGCGGCTGAGAGACTCAGTTGCTTCGATGCAGTAGGCGAAGGCGCCGACGGTGGACATGTCGACGCTGGGCATCTGGGCCCCGGGAGAGGTGCCGGCCTCGGATGGAGTCTGGGTTTCTTCTTCGGTGGTGATTTGGGATGTTTGGGCGTAGTGTGAGGGGATGAAGGCGATTGGGTTTCCGATGCGCCCGGCGGCTTTGTCCCATATGCCGAAGTACGGGGTGACGACTCGGTCTTCTTTTCTCCAGAGGACGCCGTCGCATGGGAGGCGGCAGTGGACGTCGTCGGAGGTGAGGCTGGTGTTCCAACCCATGGTGACGGAGATGAGACGGTCGAGCTTGAATACGTTCCAAAAGACACGCCTTCGCTCTTCGGCTTCGGTCCAGTTATCTGGTGGCGGCAACGAGACGAAAGGTTGAGATAGGGAAAGTCTCTCCGCCTCGTCATGCTCGATTGTGAGTTGAAGGTACTCAACGGTCCGTGTAAGTGAGCCTACGAGAGACCAGGCTTGAGCCGCCTCGCCGCTTCCGATCTGCAAGGGCTAGTTAGCTATAGTCGCGAGCAGTGAGCAGAGAAATCTTACGTCATTGAAGGCGACGATGATTAGAGCCTGTAGACTTTCGACGGTGAGATGTTTCATTGCTTGGGACACGACCCAGTCTCTTGCCATCACTCGCTGTTGCGGGTTTCCAAAGGCGGTCGTGGCGGTATCCTCATCAGCAATATACCGGGAACCGGCTAAGACCATCGCGTGTAACACCACCCTCAATGCTTCGAAATCATGAGGCTCAGCAAGTCGTCGACGGAATGTAGCTTCATGTAAGATGGGGATCCATGGATGAACGTGTGAGAAGTAGGCTTGAAAGACGACCTGCAAGACCTCTTCTTCCGGGAGAGCTAGCACATTGCTACCATGTGAGGGATATGCTTCATCATGGTTCTCCAGGCGACGGCGCTTTGTCCGTGGCGGTTGGTCGTCTGCCCCTTGGAGATGTGCTCCGCTAATTGGACCAGATGCTTTGGCGTTGAACTTCTGCAGCTCTTTGGCGAAGAATGACATGATGTTGTAAGCATTCTTCTCAAGATCGGTAGTACTACCAGGGGTGTCTCGATTGGGAGACGTATCCGACCCAGACTGTCTTCGGTCCGGGGGATTCGCCCTCTGCTGGTGAACAGTTCTCTCCAAGGCATCTGAAATAATTCGTCAACCATTGAACCACGCAACTGGGACCAAGAGACTGACCCAGTCTGCGATGGAGATTCTCGATAGCCCCGGCCTTCATCCCGGGCTTAGATCTCTTGGACTCGTACACGCATTCACTTCCTACAACGAATCAGTTACCCAAAGGGGAAGCTCAGCATCCTAGGAGACCCACCAGTTTTGCGGCACTGCTGACAATTCGGGACCTCTCGGGAGCATCGCAGCTTGCGGCGCCGGCAGCAATTGCAAGCCAGGGCCGCTGCGGCCTCCGAGGCGCCGCCGGAGTCGTCATGGGCCGCGTCGGTGGCTTCGCCTTGGTGGCCGAGCTCTGCGCCGTTATCCATGACCAGACATTGGACGACTGAACCACAGATTGCGGGTTTCTGGTAGTTGGCCCCGCGTGATGTAGGGCGGAGGCTGGTGTAGTTATGGTTCCATGTCAGATTGCCCGTCTCCCGCTCGAGATGGCCCGAAAGGCCGAGGCGCCCCGCAATGCTCCCCGCATTTCCAGCGGCATGGGTCTCCGGCTCTGTGGGGTGATAGTCCGGGGAAGCGGAGAGATGGGATAAAAATGTCCAGAAATTGGTGCTTAAGATGTTTTGGAAGAGATATATCGTACGTACAAGATTGAGGCGGATGCTACACGGTTTATATGTCCAAGTTAGTCTTACACTGAGTCGTAGAACCTCCATTTAGCCGTGTAATCTGGGGTCAGCGGCTTGTTCAGCACAAGCGCTCGCAGCAGCTCGATCGGCATCGTGTTTGCTCGCAAAATCTTGTCGTGGAGCTCCTTCTCGCCCATCAATCCCTTCATCAACGCCTCCTCCCTTAGGCCGTACATTTGGAACGCTCCCAACATGTATCCTGCCTGGTAAAGTGGCGAGTATTCGCCTCCAAATGATCTCGTGACCTCGCCTTCAGCGTTGGAGCGCTCGTGTCCAACCCAGTCGACAAGCAAATCGACACACTCTTGAGGAGTCATCTCGCCCAAGTGATACTTGAGCGAGAAGATGATTCGCGCGCATCGATGCATCCGCCAGAAGAGGGTACCGATCTTGTCCTCGGGGGAGACGAAGAAGTCGCCTCTGTTCCAGAAGACGAACTCCCAATACATGGCCCAGCCTTCCACAAAGAACGGCGTTTCGAAGAGCTTCCTGTACGGGTGGTGGCGCTTCGCCATGAACAGCTGAAGCCGGTGACCCGGGATGAGCTCGTGGAAAGCTGTCGCCCGAGAGAAGTGAGGGTTGTTCCCGCGCATCACCATCATCTTCAAGTCGTGGTCCATCTCTGCAGTAGGATAAGAGACAAGAATCGAAGGTCCACCAAGGAAGAATGGCGACTCCTTCTGGCGCTCTGCTGAGATCATGAACATGCGCCACGTCTCAGCAGCAACGCTGGGGACGGTCACGAGGTCATGTTTGGTAACGAAATCCTCGCCCTCACGAGCCAGCTGTCGAACAAGCTCTGGTTGTTGACCAGGTTCGACATAACTGTTCTTGGCATACTCGAGCGCAGCCTTCCAGTTGTCGCCAAACCCCGGTGATGCGTCGTCAACTTGATCACTGTGAGAGAGGTCAGTTCCTATTCTGGAAATCATATCGGTGGTACCTACGCCGATACGGTGGCATCCGGCCCAATGGAGCCCACTTGGTCGCGTTTGATGCTCCTTGAAGCCTTCTTCATTTCCCTTTCGCACCAATCGTACTGTTCTTTGGCTAGTTTGAGGAGCTCCTCGGGCGTGTAGGGGATCATTTCCGCTTCGAGCTCGTTGAGCAGGCCTTCTCGCCCAATCGGTTCAACTGCAGCACGGATAGACCCGGGCCCAGTTTTCTCGTTCAACTTGGCTTCCAGTGCCGCCTTTATTCCCGTGAGGGCTTCATCGAAGCTCTTCTTTGGTGCCTCATTCCACCAGGGAAAGATTGGGTCGTATGGAGAGTAAAAGCCATAAAGCTCGTCCACGTGGCCGCGAAGCTGGTCAACTGTGCTAATGGCCCTGGCAAAGGTTGACTCATTTGCCTTGATGTCGTTTGATAGGATAGCCTTGGTTGTTTCCTGGACTTTTTTGGTGGTATTATTGAGAATCATGGCGGTCTGCTTACTGTCGACGGGGACCAGACGCTGACGGTCCTCGACCATGTCGATGATGGTCTGGGTGAAGGGCAAGACCGGGCGAACTTGCTCATCTCGCTGACGGTCTAATTCCAGTACACGTAGGTTGCGTCTGAGATAGTTTCGAAGGAGTAGGAAGTCCACCTTATCCTCTTGATTATAAGTATCAAAGGGCGCCTTAAACAAATCATCGAGTTCTTCAGAGTAGTACTTCTTCAATCGATGGTACCGGGTTGGTGAGAACTTGATGTTGTAAAATTTGAACAGGTTCTTCTCATCAAAGCTGACCCGTTGAATACGCTCCGTCATTGACTCTGACTCGGCCGTGGCGGCCACAGTCGGGGCGTGTTGTCCATCATTGAGATCAACCCAGTCGCCGTCAGAATGGCTGGATGGGTTCAGGCGCACGGGCAAAGTATTAGTCGCCATGGTTGATGGAGATTGCGTGACAGGTCGGAAGCCAAGAGATGCCGTTGAGTACCAAGACGTTGGATCCGGCAATGACGATGACAGATGCGGGGGAGGAGAGGTTAAAGACAAGACACGGAGGCGGGACAGGAAACCGTGGGCGTCGCGGGGTGGCTTATCGGTGCCGGGAGGGATGCCGGTATCTGGGACAGGGGCGGGAGAGGAAATAGGTGGGGCCGATAGCGACCGTAGTGGGAAGGTGCGCTGAAGCGAAGCATTTTTGGCAGCAGCGGGCCCTCTGTAACTCTCCTCGTGGTGCTTATCACGGACCATCTGGGGAAACCTTCATCGTGAACCTCCGAACTCACCGCCGATGTTCGGTCGGCTGATCCGGCCGAGATAGCCCACCTGCGTCGCGACGGCTTCATCCATCTCACATGACTTCGCGGTCATCTCGAGTCAAGTGAGGCTCAATGGTTCTAATTCTCCGGCTTCCTTAAGGTCCCCACAGGCATCTTTGACCTTCATGCTGTTCCAGCCCCTTACTGAGAGGTGGCGCGTTGATCATGGCGCCATGAGCAACGGTACACACAGGACGTGAATCTTTCATCTTGTTTCCATACGAATGAGCGCGGAATATTCTGTCCCCATCCATCGCGTTCTGGTGTCTTTGGCTTTGACAAAACATGAGATTCGAGCTGTTTGGGCTACATGACAGGTCGCCTTCTCGAATCTCGGGACCGAGAAGAGCGAGCGCTTCATTCAGGGGCAAAGCCAGGCAGCACAGCCCGAATGCCTGGTTTCCTCCTTGCTTTTTCAATGGGATTTTTGATCTATTGGCCTTACCAACACAATCAAAAACCAGCGCAATTCCAAAGTGCTCAAGCTAGCAAATACCATCATGCAAGGATCGAGATCCCAGTACGGGTACATGTCCCCCGCCTCATTCGCCCGTTCTGGACCAGTCTCGCGGCGGAATCCCGTCAGGGGGAGGCACAGTCCTCTTTTGGTCCTTCACGAAATCCGCGTTATTATTCAAGCATACCTTCAAAATACGGGACTACAAACTAGCCCCGTTTGCTGGGGCCGTCACACAAGAATTGCTTTACTCATCAAACGGATGAATCGGCGCCAAAAATACATGAATACGGGATCCGTCGGCAAACTTCTGAGACAGATCATCACAGCCACATCGTCACGAAAACCGTTGAAGTGCCCGTGAAAGGATGCTCTAAATCACCGCTAGGACGATTTCCGAGATGAGGTGGCGCGCGAATCCCGTCGCGCGACCCGCTTAGTATCGTCTAGGGGCGCCGCTGGGCCTGGAGCTAAGCCGTAAAGCAGGTGTTGATCTTGGGTTGAAATTCTTGATAAATGGATCTCTGGAACGACGAGCAGAACTTCGTTTCCCTTCTCTCTATCCATCCTTGACAGCCTGGCATCTAATACCTGAAGACTCCATCACCGGATCACTACACTCTTTTACACCCAATCAAGCATAATCACTTTCGTTAATACCATTAATCTAACAGACCCAAGTCAACCAACCTTCAAGATGTCTTTCAGATACCTTGCCACCATGGCCATCCTGGCCTCCGCCGCTCTGGCCAAGACCGACCTCACCGGCTGCACTTCCTCCGACTCCGTCGTCACGCCTTCCGGCGGCGGCACTCCCTACGCAACCCGTGTCTACTACGTCCCCGACACCGGCGAGATCTGCGCCGCTCTCGACTGCGGCGGCGGCCGCGCCCCTCCCAAGACGACCGTCCCGGGATGCCCTTCCTACGAGGGCACCGAGACCTACTCCCCGTCCTTCCTGCCCCTCAAGACCACTTCCGCCGTTGTCGCCCAGTCTACCCAGGCCACCGTCACGACCATGACCCCCAAGGGTGACTCGACTGCCTCTGCCTCCGGCTCCGGCTCCGTCACCGCGGCCGCTGACAGCAGCTCCATGAGCGGCAGCAAGTCGGACGACGTCCAGGTCCAGACCGACACCCTCTTGACCGTCACCAGCTCCATGGCGGCCACCACCGCGGCACCCGGCAACGGCACCATTGCTACGACTGGCAGGTCTGGCAGCAGGACGACTGGCACCGGCGCTGGCGCCTCCGGCTCGCCTACCAGCGTCCCCAACGGCGCTGCCGCTGGTGTGTCCAACATGTTCGGCCTCATGGCTGGTGTTGCACTCGGTGCGGCTGCGTTGCTGTAAATGGCTAGCTTGAAGGAAGTGGTTGTATTATGAGACCTTTGCGATTTCTCGCGAAGTAAAGGTCTCGTACCTTGTTCATAGACATTGTAATCGGATAATACAAAAAGACCCAGTTACCATTCTATCCCACCTGTCCGCCTGTGTAGAAGTCTGGGACTCGTTGTAGCAGTGATTCGTACTCTTGGTCGGCGTTCGTGAACTCCCATCCGCCGTCGAGCCCGTTGCTTCGCCCCTGTTCCAAGCGGAAGCCGTACACGTTTGTCCATGACCACTTGTCGATCTTTCGCGTCTTGGGGTAAATCTCGAATAAGACGAAGCAGATTGCGCTCTCTGCGGAGACGACTTCTACCCGTCCGCCTCGAGGTCTGATGTCTGTGCCGATGCCGCTCTGGTTCAGCAGCCAGAGTTGTTTGAAGACGCCGGGGACGGGGTCATCCGGCAAGACGGTGACTTCTCCTAGGGTAAAGCTCGTGAAGTTCGTGAGGTAGAAAGCTGCTAACGAGGCAGCGACTTCTTGTAGGGGAACGGAGGCGTTTCCGCCCTTTTCCGTGGCGAGGCCGTAGGCTGTGATGGCGGCGCGAGCTGCTTCTCTGATATTTACCATTGCAGAGGTTGGACTTGGTCCTGAAAGTGTAGTATTTAAGATCAATGTACACGGAGAGGATGGACACTTCATGAGAAAAAAGTAATGAATGACACAGGAACAACATACATCGGACCTCTTAGGCCCCCAGGCAACTTTAGCAAGCGAGGTCGCACAGCTCTTGCATGCAGTCTCAAAAGTCAGACTCGACGTCGTACAGTTATCGCAGAAAATGAGTGATTTAACCAAACCCACCCCGCATATCAGGATACGAAAATGCGAAGCGGTCGCTATATACCGTTCGGCAGTCCTCGCGCGCCGACCGTCCGCACGAAAAGTCCGGCCACGAGTCTCTAACGGACGTCAAACGGTCTTCGGTAGTCTGTTCAGTGTTGCTTATTACGAGCTAATTGGGCAAGCTTTTGCCAAGGAGCGCCCTGCGCGGCTAAGCTTTTCCTTTTCCGCGGGGTGGGTGGTTCGAGAACAACCAGACTGCTGGCGCTGTGTGTTCATCGCCGTTGGCTCGCGGGGAATGCATGTGAGATGAACTCAACCGTTCCAAGAGGGAGAGTTTCCCTCGGTTTGCTAGAGTTTTGCGCCTGTCGTGGGCTATCCTGTTCACCTTGGCCATGACTAAAGCATGAGGTGAGCAGAGGCAACTTGAGCTGCTTTCCGACCCAGGAGGAAAGACCCGATGTGAGACATCAACTAGCGCCACCAGCTTGTGAAGCCGCGGAATAAGGCAAGGGATTCATGGATGCAGGTCCTGATTCAGCACGGTTATATTCGATCGGCCCTTCACCGGGTTGGCACCGGCAGACCCGCACAATCGGGGCCGCAATGACGGAGGTGTTGGCGGGGAATTGACCCACAACCCCGAAGCATCCCATATCCATGACTGTTTTCTGACCCGAATTGAGATTCCCCGTGTAGAATGATGTGATTTTACGACAGGCTTGATGCTTGAAGTGGTTTGCTGATATTCTAAGATTGTTCAGCTAGAATATTGACAACATGTTGGAATGTTCGGTTTTGGTTGGTCGTTACCGCTCTTGTTCAGCGGCAACATTGGCCAAGATGGCCGCAGCAATCATTCAGGTCTTGATGGTCAGACGTTTGCGCGTTTTATTGGTCTGAAGTGATTATTTCCCAATCAGAATTGCCCGTGTTGGGGAGGCCGCAGCACCAACAGCAGAGACCAGGGCATGATCAAGCTGTTCTGTAAGCGCCGTGACAGTCGTACAGGGAGGGGATGGGCACAGCGGCAAAAGTGGAGACAGGGTCTTTTCTCGTTCACCACAGGTCATCTACGCAGCTATTTCTCCTTTACTACTCCTTTATATTTTGTAACTCTGTTACAACAAGGCAGACTTCCAAATCTTCAAAATGACTCTCATCACCGACATTCCATGCGAGTTGATCGCTGCCATACTGCGAAGCCTGGACGACCTACGGTCGCTCACCCCAGCTCTTCTCAGCTGCCGCCATATCTACTCCTCATACAAGCAGAGCCCAAACATAGCAGCGGGTATCCTACGTCAGAAAGTTACGCCGGCTCTCCTTCCGTGCGCAGTAGCTGCTTCGGAAGCCTACAGCCTGCCTCGGCCACGCGATGGCGACACGATCCAGGGTCTGCTCGACGCCCTGTATCAAGAACCATTGAGCCTAGCTAATCGGGTGACATCGTTACCGATGACTACGTTGATGGGAATGAGCCGTACGCATGACATGATCCTCGCTTTGACAACAGACTTTGCGAATGATGCATGGAACCGTCTTCGACAGGCCGATGATAGCTTGCCTCTGACCGCCTCGTTATCAACTACAGGGCAATTTCGCTTCTGCAGGTCTTTCTATCGCATCCAAATATTCTACGGGCTGTTCACGGGCAGATCGTCTAACCCAAACACGATATTTGAAGAAAGCGTCAACAGTTGGTTCTTTTCGAAACACCCATTATGGGAAAATGAGCAGCTTGGCTGTATCCACGATTTCCTTGAAGCAAGACTTGCGAAAGGTGAGATTCGGGGAGATGGACAGAGCTCTCAAAATGCGTAGAAATAACGGCTAACAGTCAAACACAGCATCGATTGACGTACTTGCTCACGACGTCAACTTCGGCGAATTTTCAGTTGACTATCTTACTGGAGGCGAAGAGAACATTTACAGGCAGATGTGGGTCAGTACACATCTTACACGCGACCGGCTTCGCCATTGGAGTACTTTGCTGACAACCAACTCTACATGAAGCTCTCTAAAGGGATTGGATTCATCCATCAACTGATTAATGAAGAATCCTACGATGGGAAGAGGGATATGCTCACAGAGCACCCGAACATCGGCGTGGCAAATTTTCCTGGAGCTTTAACCAACGTGCTTGGGGCATACCAAGGCGCCAACGCCTTCGTAGGGCGCGAAGAAGAGTTACTCTACGAAAATGTGAGCCGAGTGACCGCTGAGGATCCTGACCAGGGGTCCTTCAATTCCTGGAACGCTGCTCATGAAGGTGCACCATTATGTGCTGGCCTGATGCTCCACGAGCATGAGTTACTTCGGGATTGTGCGTATGTACTTTGGGACTGGGATCGAGTAGAGAAACACCACCTGCTCAAGGCTTTTGAGAACCTTTCGAATGCGAGACCGTCACCTGACGAGAAAGAGTATGATGAAATGAACGAGTCTTTCCACGAGAGATCACAGATTTGGCAAAAGGGTGGGTCGGGGTATTGGAGCAAAGGTGACACCAGCGGCATATCGTGGTCAGAGAAGTCTACAGCGAGGCAATTTTAGTAGCCAATGGTCATATGACTAGACAGAAAAGGTATAAAAGAGCCCGGTAAAGTCGGTTGCAAAGACTTCGTCACTTAGTGACACTTGAGCCGATCGAAAATGGTGCTCTTATGTGTCCAGGAAGCATTTGTTTGAATCCACTTCAGGCAGGTAAGGCGTATTCTTGAACAGCCAAGAGAAATAACACAAGCAGCCTGTGACCCTCCCAATGGCCTTTTGACTAAGTTGTTAGCTAGACTTTCATGAACTCCCACAGAGTTGTCCCGTGATTCCTCCTCACCACCGTCTTCCTATCCTCGTCCACGCAAAGCACCATTAAAGCTTGAGACCACATGCAGTATGGCGACAGCAGCTGGTAGCCTCCTTTCGGATGCTCTCTGGGCGTGAAGAGCTCCCAATTGTTGAGTTCTGTGGCCTTGGCACGCAGACTTTTGTTACCGCCATGTCCCATATACCTCCCCGATGACGGATGTTGGAAACCAAAGTAGCCGTTCTTCTCGACGCAAAGCCACTGGGTTATGGTAATTTTTGCGGTGTCTTCGATATCTTTTATGACAATCAGGCCGCTGTCGAGAGTGATCGCTCGGTTCGTGTGCTTCTCGATGATTCTGTAAGTGTTTCCTGGCCACGGAATCGCACCTCGGTCGCTCCAGAGACTGGCCGTAGTGTTGCACTCGGTTGGAGGAGTGAGGACCGTGGATGTTGTAGAGAAGTCATCGGAGGAACGCATTTTTTGGTTCATGATGTTCAGGACGAGAACTTATGCGTCATAAGAAAGCGACAACAAGAGCTTCAAATACTAAAGTTGATATATTAAGTCAGGGGATTTGAAATGAACCTGGAGAGATAATGCGAGAGACACGGTGGTCGGTGGGCTTGAGATGGACGTCGCGACGTGTGGCGAGCAAGGTTTGATCGATATTGTGGTAGGTAGGCTACGTGTGGATTGGGTAGCCGAGGAATGCCAATTGTCGGCCTCCTGCAGATAGTTCAGCCAGTGACGGAGAATTCCAATCTCGGGCGCCAGGTTTCCAGCTTGGAAGTTCCCCACACCTATTGTTGGCCGATCTAACTGTTGTCATGTACCTGAGTCTGTGGCAGACGCGCGTACGTAAATCTTTCTAGCACCATATCTTTCGCGATCGTCGGCCTCCCGCGTATCACATCGAGAGCCAACTTCTTCTCAGTCTATCAGAAAAGTGAAATCCCTGAGGTACCTTCGCTGCACATCTATGAGCCTGAGGCTTGTTCCATCGCCTCGCTTTCTGGCCATACGATACGGCTAGTATCACCTTTACTCCAATAGCCCCTACCTCCCTCATCCCAAATCTTTGAGCGCTCGACAAACGATTCCTTCATCTCCTTGATGTTTGCACCACATTTTGTGTAAGGCATCCTCACCGGGGCGTGTTGCCACAAACCGGAGAGTTGATACCTCCTGACCCGGTCCCAGTCCCAAAATAGGTAGGCACATTCTCGAAGCCAGTCATTGCCATCCATCAACAGACTTACGCATTTCCGCATACCCAAATTAGCAGCAATCCAAGACTCACGAGGACCCAGGTCATGATCCTTATCTTCCTCGCGAAGAACCCGCGAAAGCACCCCCTCCTTCGTAGTGATAATAGTAGCACCGTCCGCGAAGGTCATTCTCCAACTGCGCCTCCAATAATCTATGGAGAACATCTGTGGCTCAATGCCGCACAGAACTTCAGGGAAGTGTGCGTAATGAACTCCATCCGTCGTCTCGAGCATACGCTTCTTAGACTCGTAATCATGCTGCATTGTCACGTCGTCAATGTACTCGATTCCTTGAGAGAGCTGGAATATAGAGTTAGGGCACGGCGGGATGTAGATTGTAGACTGTAAAAACGGACCCAGAGCTGCCTAGACTTATTCTTCGTCCAAAGCCTTAAGTAGTCGACCTTACGTTTACCGAAACCTACGTCATGTGCGAATACTTCATGAGTATCTGAGACAGGTGTGAGCATCTATGTCCGAATTTGATGGTGGAAGATAAGGATGTGGCATACTTCTTGTAAACCTCATCTCAAGAAAATGGTATATGCAGGCCATTTGCTCGTTCTCCCATGGCGAGTGTCTTAAAAAGAACCAGTCGTACACCGTATTCCCGTTCCTTTCCATGATATTGTAAAGAACGTAGAAGATTTCAAGCCGATAAATGGCCCGGCAAAAACGGTCGTGCTCAGCAGATGACAAAGTCACCTCCTGAGGAACACCACCATCAATTTCACTTAAACGTTCCCAAGCAAACCCAGCGAAGTCGGTGGCTATTTTACTGAACTTGTCGTATCTGCGCTCAACAACATGGAGATCAAAGATCGGGACTGGTGGTAATATGATATCGACGAGGGCGGATGGCTGGTCATAGAGCATCTTGAGAAGTTTGCGGGCTGCGAGGAAGCAGTCGAACTTGAAGGCGCGGCGGCCAGGGAAGGAATCAGAACTCTCTGTGTCGAAGTCGTCAAATTCGTCAAGAGACCCCTCGATGTCGTCGAGTGGCTCCTCGAAATCTTCAAGTTCTACTTCGGATTCGGAATTGGATTCGTCGGACTCGCCAGAAGGCGCATCTGGGTCGTCATGGCGAGGCTCGATGAGTTTCAGAATCACATCGGGGAAGTCGTCGCAGAGGTAGGAGGCTTCTAAGGCCGCTACGTAGGGCAAGATAGCTGGACTGATTTTCCTTCTGAGAATTCCTGTCGCAATCTTTTCGCTCTGCTGGACGAATGCATAGAAACGGCGACAGCTGCGCAAAGCTGCAATCAGTGAGCGAACACTGTCAAGACTCCAAAGGATGGATTCTATGATCTCTGGTGGTAAGTCCGTAATGCGCGCCATCGTGGGTTGGAAACGTGAGGTTGATCAAGAAAATTGAAATTTTGGAATTTTGCACCTACGACATAGATGGGAAAAGAAAAACTGGTCGATTCAACAGGGTTGCCGAAACTTTTTGTAGATGATCACGGAGCCTTCTGCATGTGAAACCCCCGCTGTGCCCATAACCTTCGTCTCGAAGAGTGGCATTGTGGAATTTACGGACGACTCATTGGAAGCGGGAGCGTGGGTGCGCAGCACAAGGTTAAGAACGGATAGACGGGGGGGGGGCATTGCCAGGCCACCCAGCAGTTGAAAAACCCAAAACCTCAAGCGCCTCACTTACAGCTTTCAAAGGTTGTCACTGAAGCAGTCCAGTGAGGTTGCCTTTTTCGTCCGATGACGAGATGGCCCCAAAAGTAGGTGGACCCCTGGAAAAGGCGGGTCGATTTCCGCGATAAGATAAGGAAAGAGATTGAACCGCGGATTTGCCGCGCGCCCAAAAAATTGTCACTCCGAGCTTGGTCCGTGTTCGTCATTCCATCGCATTCGGCACCGCGTCAAGCTCTTTGCATCGCCAAATTCTCCACGACCACCGAACGAACCGCTTGCCTCTCCTCGACCGACGATCCGACTCCTTCGAACGGACCCTTCCCGACCAAAGACCTAACGTTAAAACACATTCGCCATGGATCACACGCGCGACCCCTGCCCTTGGGTTATCCTGAACGGTTCGCCCCTCCTCAACACCATGACCCAAATGTCGTGATGCTAACGACCAACGCAGATTTTGGTGGTGCTTTCGCCATGGGAGGTTAGTCTTCCGCCTCTTCTCGCCCGAGCCTTTCCCTCCGAAGCTTTGCGACAGCTGCGACAGCTTCCACGAGCCGGGTTCGACCGCTGCTCGCTCAGCTCTCTTGCTAGCATACTCCTACAAGGGCTCGGGACGATTTGATAAAACGTACTGACACACTTGAAAGCGATTGGTGGAACACTCTGGCATGGTAGGCCCACTGGCTTGATTTCATCTCTGCAGCGATTCTAATCCCTGCAGGTATCAAGGGCTTCCGCAACTCACCGTACGGAGAACGCCGCATTGGTGCCATCTCTGCGATTAAGATGCGCGCACCTGTTTTGGGCGGCAACTTCGGCGTATGGGGAGGTTTATTCTCGTTCGTGAAAAAACTTTGATTTTTTTCAAAATTTTGGTGCTGATCATAGGCCTCAGCACGTTCGACTGCGCCGTGAAGGGAATTAGGCAAAAAGAAGATCCATACAACGCCATCATCGCCGGATTCTTCACAGGAGGAAGTTTAGCCATCCGAGGTGGATATAAGGTTAGTCCCCCATGCGCGAGAAATGTGAACCGCCCATCGCCCGCAGCCCCAGGCCCCATTGCAAAGGCGTATCAGTTGTGACCGGTACACTCTCTACCGCGCTCTCTAGTACTCTCCCTGGCGGGCTGCTGGTCGTCTCTGCGTATGTCGCAGTCCTTGGGCCTTAGGAGGACATGTGCAGCCAGCTATTGAAAGATCTCTTGTTGCTCGGGGATGCGGTCGATGGGTGTCGTCTAAGACCTGCCGCACGACATGACTTGTCTAACACAATGAAAACAGGCTGCCAGGAATGGTGCCATCGGTCAGTACAAGCAGAAACGCTGCCAAAATACTTTTTGCTGACAAATTGGTGCACAGGATGCGCAGTTCTCTTGGCTGTCATCGAGGGTGTCGGTATCGGATTCCAGAAGATGTTTGCGGGCTCGACCAAGTTGGAGGTGAGTTTCTGCGCAAGCCAAGCAGCATCGTTACGCCCAGAATGTACTGACCTCAGGCCTCAAAGATGCCCCAGCCTCCTCCGTCAGACGGCGCCATGGTCTAAGGCTGCCCATGATGCCTCTGAATCTGTCAACGAACCGAAGCGGTGCTTCCACGCCGCCAACGAAACGACGACGCAATCGACCACTCTCTACTCTTGCAGTTCAACCTCCTTTTCCGTGGGGGATGTTGAAATCTGTCTTTACCACGACCGACGATTTCTGTTTTTTAATCGACCAAAATCACGCTATGCGGCAGGGGGAGGCGTTCCATGTAGTATAGACAAACGGCTCCAGGCAACCGGGACTGGAAACTCTGGGGAGAATCTCTTTGAGGATTTCCCGAACCAGATGAAAATTGGGGGGTGGCAATCTTGGGACAGATCGAAACGGGCTTATCTGACGTTTGGAAACGGCCTGGGTCATGATCCGAGATAGAAGGGATACGGCGGACTTCTCCCCTTTGACACGAGTATGGAATCTGTGTGAATAGGAATTGTACTGATATTCAACTCGCCATCTGTCTACTTTTGCGTTCTACTTCTCGCACTGCTTATCTTAGGTCTGTCTAAGCACATCACCACTTCTCCGCGTACAGCCGAACATCCACGCCCTCCTCGACTTCGTCATGGTAAATCTTCGCGTGCGCCAGACCCTCGTCGTCGATCCATGCCCGGTACATCCCATTACAGTTGAAGTCCTGCAGAATCTCCGACCTCACGCCGACGACACCACCCTCCTCGTCCCTTGTGACCGCAATCTCGATCCCGATGATCCCGCCCTCGCCCTCACCCGTAACCCGCCACCGGTCCCCAGCACTTCTCTGCAACTCCCCTCCGGCCCCAGCAACGAACGACACGGCCTCCTTGCCCGATAAAGGCTTAAACCTCGCCACAGCCCCAACCGTCCTCCCCGCCGCAACTCTCCAAAACGAGTCCCCATTCCCTGTCCCTGACGCCGCGATCGCTCTCGTAGTCTTCACCGCCTTCCCAAACACAGGCGTGTAGACACTCAACGAAGGCAGACAATCCGCCATCAACCCCCTCAAGCTCTCCGACAACACAACCGCAGGACCGCCCTTCCCAAACGCCCCCGTCGGATCGCCCTCCTCAACCCACTCCTCCGCCCAAAACCCAGCGCCCACACTCGGCGTATCCCCAATCCTGCCCGTCAACTTATTCGTCAGCCCGCCCGTCGACGTCGCCGCGCACACCACCCCCTCCTCGTCCAGCGCCACCGCGCCCACCGTCCCCTGCGGCAGAAACTCGCTGCTACTCCACGTCGCATTCCCCTCCTCGCCGGTGCGCTCCCGCTCCAGCGCGCGGATATGCTCGTCCCACCGCCGCTGCGTGAAGAAGTACCCCGGCTCCACGAGCTCCAGCCCGTACTTCTCCGCAAGCAGCTCCGCCGTCGGGCCGTGCAGCAGCGTGTGTCCCTGCGCGGACGGCGCGTCGATCTCAGAGGAAGAAGGGTGCGAGTCGCTCCCGCCGCCGAGGTCCGCCTCGCCGTGCTCGAGCATCGCCTTGGCGAGCAGGATCGGGTTCCTGACGTGCTGCAGGCCCGTGACGCCGACGCCGCGCTTGGCGAAGCCGCGGGTCACCATCACGCTGGCCTCGAGCTCGTTGATCCCGTCGCGTGTGAAGACGGCGCCGTGGCCCGAGTTGAAGAGCGGGTTGTTCTCGAGGAGGGTGACGGCGTGGACGGCTGTTTCCAGGGCGCTGGGCAGGGCTGCGGTTGCAGTGGTGGTGGGGGTTGTCATGTAGGCGTTTGTCTTGCTGATCTGCGATTCCTCTATTAGTTCTGACTTCAACGGTGAGGAGGAGGGATGCGTGTACGATTGTCAAGAGGGCCGCGCGGTACTCGGCGTACTGCGGCGGCGCGAGGTTGGCGGGTTTGATGTTGCCCGCGCCGCCGTGGATGATGAGGCGCGGCTTGACCTTGACGGCCGTCGGGGATTGGCGCTTGTACTCCATTTTTGAATCTGTGAGATGCGGTGAGATTCAGAAAACTTTCAATACATCAGGATGAGTTCTTTATGAGACTGGGGATTGTTGTGTGAGAGGTGCCAGCTTGAGACGACGTCGGGGGAGTTGACCGGGTGTAGTTGATAAGATAAGATAAGCCGGAAAGCCCAATCCGGGAAGCTCTCCGGTGGGAATCGGCACCGGGAGGCCGAAGTTCGGATCACGTCAATGGGGAGGTTGGAGGCGACATATTGGGGCAACGGTGCGAGTCAGGCATTTCGCAATACAGATAACGCGGTCCGTGTGCTTCTAGGAATGCTCTTTGATTTTTGGGTATCCTTTCTATGTTTTACAATCCAGAATCCTACGTTTAATCACCCCTCGAACGCCCTCTTTTTGATAAATATGTACTACAAGCGCGCAAAGACAGAACCAATGATTTCCCTGCTTTTCAGAAGGTTGATCACCCTTAATCGCTCATTGTCCAAGTGACCGCCATCGCTGGACTGGCCGCAGGGCAGATGGGCAGCCGGGGCGCCGAACTCCTTCTCGAGGAAGCGGATGGCGGGGATGGAGCCACCCTCGCGGATGTACAGCGGCTTCTTTGGCCTCTGTGCCTTCTTCTTCTCTTGCGATGTTTCTTCTCCGTTGTTGGCATCGCCGGTGTCGAAAACATCACCCCAGGCCTTTACGATGGCTTCTTCGAGTGCTTGGAAGATCTCGTTGCTGGGGTCGCCGAGCCAGGGTTCGGCCTTGTTATCGATCTTGATGGACAGCGAGTTCTTGGACTCGAGTAGTCCAAATTCAGACTCTAGATAGGTGTTCAGGGAGGCAATGACATCGTTGACTTCTTGACCAGGCACCAGACGCAAGCTGATACTTGCGCTTGCGTGGCTACTGACCAGACTGCCGTCCGGGCCAGACACCTTGTAGCGATGGATGGTCAGGTTAGGCTCTCTCCAGCGGGCCATCAGCGCCGTCTTGAGCTTATCCTCAGGACCCTTTTCAGGGTTCTGGCGCATTAGAGTCGACGCGATCTCATCGTAGCGGGTTTCTTCTTCGGCAGTCACTGGTAAGATGCTTTCGTAGAAGCCGGGGATGAGAACCTTGTTTCCAGGACCCTTGAGTTTGGATAGTGTGGACGTAAGGTCGGAAAGGGGTTCGTTGTTCATGTATGAACCGTCAACGCCGGAGTGGAGATCAGGTAGGTGAGAGTCGACGCAGACTGTGGCGTGGAGAACACCACGCAGCCCGTAGGTGAGGCAAGGAACCTCGTCGTCAAGCCAATAGCTGTTGGCTAGTAGGATATAGTCGACGTCACCGATGAGGTCCTTGTTCTTGCGGACAATCTCTCTGAAGCCGCGAGAGGCGGACTCTTCTTCGCCCTCAATGAGGAAAATAATGTCGTTGGCGAGCTTCTTTGCTTGGAGAAGATCCGTGACGGCATACAGGGCGGCCATGATAGGACCCTTGTTGTCACTGACACCTCTGCCGTGGAGATAGCCGTTGATGCCTTTCATTTGGAACGGGTCGGTTTCCCACTTGCCCTTCTTATTGTCTGCCGGCACGACATCGTAATGACCGTAGAATAATATTCTCTTCCGCTTCTCAGCTGGCTCGAGCTTGCCGTTGAATTTGGCGAGGACGACTGGGTTGTGGGGACTGCTTTCCGTGCTCAGCATCTCGACCTGACCACCCAGGCGCTTGAACAGGGAGCCAAGGAAAGTCGCTCCTTTTCGGCAGTCTTCTGCGAATTCGGGTCGCGAGGAGACGGTGCGATACGAGACGAATTCTCCCAATGATTTGACCATGACGTCGTCTGCCTCATCCACGTCTTGCTGTTGCTCGTATGATGAACAGTCGATGTTCCAAATGGCTACGTCGTTATCATTGGCGCCTGTAATGTAGTATTGCCGGTTGTTGTACGTTGTTACTGCTGATGCGAGAACTTTGCCCTCATGGGCCTTCCAGCGAGCTATGCACTGGTACTTTTGGCTGATGTTTGCGGTCTGGGTATCTTTGTATTTGCCGTAGTGAACAGTGGAGTGTTTCTACAAAAGTTAGTTGCGATCTTTGACAGGAAAAGTGTGGACATACACTTGCGGATCCCGATCTGGAAGCACTGAAGAGATACCCCCAGTTCATTTGCAGGGTCATGATGTCGCCCTTGTGGCTCTTGATCACCCTCAACTTGGACTTGGTGTCAAGGTCCCACAGCTCGATAATGCCCTGCAGTTTTCCTGCATAGAGAAACGAGCCGTCGATGGCCAAAGACATGACCGACTCCGCATCATCAGATCCAAGCGACATCAGCTCCTGGAGACCCGGCTCCCGGTCGCTCTCCTCAGCTTGCTTGTCTCCCTCGGCGCCGAGCTTCCACAGCTTAATCGTTCCGTCGCCACCTCCGGAGATCAAAACCTCTTCGTCAGGCTCCACCAGGACCGTCGGGCCTTTCGCCATCAGCATCGAGTATACGTAGCCGTAGTGCGCAAACATCTGCAGCGCTCCCGGGTGAATCTCGACGACCTTCTCCGACCTAGGAATCTGGGTCCACCGCTCGTCGGTACGACGCGGCGTCGTTGATCCTCCTGCAGCCCTCGAGTCGAAAAACCTGTGATTCCTCCGGTCGGGGTGCTGTGACGAGTCGTGAGGCACCCTGTTGTTCGGGTCGGACAAGCTGACCCATTGTATGGAGGTGTTCTGGGCGCCGACGTAGACCGTCTCGTGCTGCGCGCTGTAGGCGACGGAGAAGATGTCGCCGACGTCGTAGGTGCTGTAGATCTCGTGCAGGCGCTTCATCGTCTTCGGGCACCACACGTTGATCAGGGGGTCGCCGGCGCTCGAGAACAGCATCGAGCCGTCGGGTGTCAGGTACAGGCTCAGGACGCTGCGCTTGTGCGCCTGCACGATTCGCTCCTGGTGGAAGGTGGCCAGCGACCACACGACAATCTCGCCATCCTGCGTGCCGGCGTATATCCGCTCCTGCTCGGCGCTGACAGCAAGACAGAGGACAGAGCTGTCGTGTTTGAGGTTGTGAAAGAGTTCGGGGGCGACCGTGCCGCAGTCATCCGTGTCGCTCAGGTTCGTCGAGAGGTCGGAGGCCGCGATGGCGGAGGGCATCGTGTCTTCTGGGGCGCGGAAGGAAAGCGTGCGTCAGCAATGTGCGTGTCTCTTGAAGGCAAGTACCCAAATGCAGACTTGGGACAAGAATGGAACGAGACGAATGTGCGTTTTTCGTCTTTTCTTTGCCAATGTGGCAGCCCGTTGAGGAAATTGAGACAAGGAGGTGAAATTGGGCTGGCGTCGGCTGATGGTGTGACGCATATCTTTTGGGAGGGTCCCCTAAAATGCCAGCGCTGCGGTATCGCAACGAAAATGGCGAATGACGAAATGCGCTAGAGGGGACCTGGGACGCGCTGCGCTCTCGAGGTCTCGCCTTTCCAGGTGCACCCCTAGCGTGGATCCCCCGGAGTGAGAGACTCCAGACTTCTGGGTTGGGTGGATCGGTGCTGCAGTTCTCGGGCTCTAGCTCCCGCTGCTGCGGGGTCCACTGCTGTATTTTCAGGGGATTCCCAGGAACCAGCGTGACACTGGTCGCCGAGATGCGAAAGGCGTCTCGTGACAGTCTACATCTCTCTCTCTCTCTCTCTCTCTAGACACTCGTCTTCTGTCGCAAGGGGGGCTTCGTCGGTGGTAGTCATGAGGATTGGAGCATACGCGAACAGAACTCACCATCTTCATATTCCGAAGACTCTTCTGACTCGGGACACAGCTCAACCAGCTCGTCCTGGATCTTGCGGCACCCCTCGCAGTCGTCCCCCGGAGTGTGTCCCCCTCCTGACTCAAAAACCACAGCCATCTGCTTGCCTGTGTGACGGCTCCTTTCTGTTCTCTGCTTAATCGATAATGGGCCAACTAGATCGATGTGTGGCTCCTCTGGCTATTCTCGTCCAACTCGGTGGGGAGCTCTCTATTTGTACGGCAGCTCTGGACGCTTTGTCTCTCTCACCGCTTCATGACGCAACATTCGAGGGGATGGTATCATACGCTCGGGGAGTCAGGTCAATCAAACGATAAGACTTGAATAGAAACAAAAGGCCAGCGTTCAGGTATGATTCTGTCTAGAAACGAGATTAGGAAGACGACGGCCGGGGAGCACTTAAGGGACATCCGGAGGGCCGAGATCGGTTGCGTGATTTCACAGCCCGTATTAAATATCTGGACGCCCGCATTGGATCGTTGGGCGCCAAGGGGCCGCCGACCTGAAGCTGTCCCTCCTCTGTTCCTCCTCCATGGCCCAGTTTAGCCAGTGGAAATCCTAGCCTCTGGCTCTGGGCCGAGTGACACACGCCGGCTGAGACAGATCCGGGACGCTCGCCGACAAGAGAAGAAGAAATTCCGGCTGGAGGGCCAAGGGCCTCAGAGACCCGCGTGTCTGGGCCGGCTCACCGCAAGATAAACAGTGGTCGGTCAGGCTGCGGTGCGCCCCAATCCAGGGTGCGTATGGTGATCTTCCGAGCGATCCCCCGGCGTCTGCCCTATTGGAGGAAAACACGCGTGCTCCCGGGGATGCAAACAGAATACTGGACAGGTTGTTCAACTAGGGGATCCGAGCCGCGTAGGGGTTGCCGTAGCTGAAGCGGCCTTCCGTTTTCTTGCCGATAGGATTGCTCCCTGTTAGTGTTGGTGTTGCCGGCAAGATGTTGCCAGATATTGCTGGCAATATTGGCTCAGCTGACTTCAAGATGCAGCAAGCGATAGATGCCGGACTCTAAAAATCAAGCCATTGTGGATCATCTGTTGGCTGCACGAGTGCGTTACCTTCGGCCACTTACGATGGCTCCCGCACCCACAGGAAACCATGGCCAATGGAAGAGCTTGTTGATAACTGCCAGCTGACTTAAGGCTGACTGGCGTCAAACGGCTTCCTTCCGGATTGGAGATGATTTCAGGATCCAACTGATATCTACAGCATCAAAACTTCGTCTGCAAGGTTGTTTATATCGTTTCGCATATCGCTCAAGACTTCCCACCTACAATGGCAACGGGCCAGAGAGACATCATGCAAGACGTCTCGTCAAGCCAGAGCAGGGTCATCTTGCCTCTAAGCAAGCCCTCCGCACCAGGACCCGCGGGAAAATCTGTATTCCTCGCGGGAACGACCAGCAAGAGAGATTGGCGCAAAGATCTGATTGAATCTATCGCCCACCTCCCTATCACCATTTTCAACCCCTTCCGGCCCGACTGGGACAGCACATGGAGGGAAGACATATCGGACACGAGGTTCAAGGAGCAGGTTGAGTGGGAACTGGAGATGCAGGAGCGCGCAAACATCGTCATTGTCTACTTTGAGCCTGGGACAGAAGCCCACATTAGCTTACTCGAGTTGGGGTTGTGCGCGCGGTCTGGGAAGGCCATCGTCGCTTGTCCTGAGGGCTACAAGAAAGGGGGCAACGTCCAGGTGGTGTGCGCCAGGTTCGGTGTTCCGTTATTGGAGAGCTATGAGGACCTGCGTGATGAGTTGATTCGGAGGCTAGGGAACTAAGACAAAGCAAGCTGAGGAGAAATTTAGCAACAGAGCAGCACCTAATTAACGTACCTTGTGCAACGCCGGTGAGCTAGCTCCAGACGTACTTGTATGACTGTGAACATCGAGGCGTGAGGTACTGTGCCCACACTGTCCTCCAAAACATCGCCGGCCCGACATGGTCCCGGCTGCCACTGCCAGCCTATCCGTGCCGCACATGGGACCCCCCACTTACCCAATCCGACATGGTTCGCAATCCTCCAATCCAACCCAAGAGCTTCGAGTCAACATCGCCAATCTTGTGTACGCTCCAATTCTTAATTTTCTTTCCCCGACCTTCTTTCGTTCAAAACAAAACAATAGCATTTATACCCATACCAATTCTTTCACCATGGACGATCAGTTTGGCGGCCGCACCGACGATGACCTCTTCTTCGACGACTTCGAGCCCGTGGCAAACTCGCAACCCGTCGAGACAGTCGTAGAGACAGTCGCCGCCCCTCCTCCCCCTCCCGCCGCCGTCGCGACACCGCCCGTCGAGCCACCCAAACCCGAGCCTGCTCCCCCGAAACCCGCCGCAGCTGAGAAGCCTCCTCCGCCTCCCGCCAAAGCGCCGACCGCGCCCCGCGGCCTCGCAAACTCGCGATTCAACACAAACAAGCCCGCACCTGCCCCGCGTCCCCCCCGCCAACAGGCCCCCGCGCCCGCTCCTGCCCCAGCTCCCGCCGCAGCAGCACCCACCACCACGACAACCACCACCCCGGCCGCCGCCGCGCCTCCTCCCCAGGCCCCGACCGGCCCAGCCGCGCAGACCCAACAACAGCAGCAACAAGCAGCAGCGCCTCCCACCGCGCCCGCGAACAAATCCGCCTCGCCCGCGCCGCCCCGCGACAAGCCGCAACACGCGCCCGCCGGCCCAGGCGGCAACACCGCCCTCAACGCCGAGGCGCGCCTGCAGTCGGGCGCGAACCCGCGGACCAAGCTCACGGAGACGGAGCTGGCGGCCAAGATGGAGCAGATGCGCATCCTGAACGCGGAGAAGACGCGCAAGTTCGAGCAGGCGGAGCAGGACGAGCGCAACCACGCGGAGGCCTACGCGCGCGGCATGGAGGAGGCGCGCAAGCGCAAGAAGATCGAGGAGGAGAAGCGCAAGCGCGGCGAGGAGGAGCGCAAGCGCATGGACGACGAGAGGGCCAAGAACCGCGAGCGGAAGCTCAAGGCGATGAGCATGAAGGAGGGCGGCTGGGACGAGGGCAAGGAGGCGCTTAATGCGGAGGAGGAGAGGAGGGGCTTCCGCGGGGCGAACGGGGGGATCAGGGGGGCCAGGTCTGCGGGGCTCTCTGGCAGCAGGTTTGCTAATGATGGCGACGAGGGCGAGAGGCAGGATAGATACGGCGACCGTGATGACCGCAGAGGTGGTCGTGGCCGTGGCGGCGGCAGGGGTCGTGGACGTGGTGGACGAGGTGGTCGTGGGGGCTACGGCGATGACTTTGCTCCCAGAGACCACAGGGAACCTGCGTCGAACGGGACCCGTGACGCGAAGCCTTCTGCGCCGGAGGCGAAGGCGCCCGCTATCAACACGGAGGAGTTCCCCGCTCTTCCTGGAAAGGGCAAGACTGGAGAGACCTCGCCACCTGTGTTGTCACCTCTCGGCCGATGGGACGATGAGATGGAGGCTTTGGATGCGAAGATGAAGAGCGACGCTCAAGCCTAGGAGGCATTCAGACGCACCGAAGCCGACAAATCTGAGTCGAAACCTCTTAGCGCCGAGGAATTCCACACCCTTGCCGAAGCGTACGGGTTCAACATCAAGGGGAAGGACGACACAGCTCACGAAGCCCGAGACGCTTGAGATACCCACTGAGGATTCGTCTTGGATCATCTCCAGAGGCGACATGTATGAGCACATCAAGTTTTGTGCCTTGGAATACGCACTGAGCGGATCATGAAAACAATGACGGCATACTAAACATTGTCACGCAGCAGGAGTAGCAGCGGGTGGGTAAAATTATGAGGGCGCTTTGTAGCATTTGCCCCCGTTGCAGGTGGGCGACTATGGGCATTTGAAAATGTAGAAGCCCGTTATTAGCGTAAATACATAATTGCCCATTAATGCCGCCGGCCCCGAAGTCTCAAATGTGCCTGGGTGGTAGACCTCGTGTGTTTAAAAAGCTGTTCTGACTTGCGCCGTGCTCCAATGCCGTGGTCGAGGCCTAAAAGACTTAGTATGGACAACAATGAACTCCAGTGGTTCGTCACCCACGTTACTGTGCATTCTGATAAAAGCAATGTCGAAAACCATGTTGCGGTCCTTTTTGGTTGAGCTTCCTAGTCATCGGTTGACGATACCCGTAGGAAAGGCCCGCCAATGTCCATTTTTGACTTGGAGCCTTGCCGGTAAGCCAATGGGTGGTGCCATCGGTCGTCAGGTGATTGGGGTTGACCGTTGCAAGAGGAGGTCAGCTTTGCGAAGATGGTAACTGTTCCTCTCAGTCCCTCTCGCCATGATATAGAGTCCCCCGCCTGGCTTTCATTCTCTGCATTGTCCTCCGCGTTGCCATCTGTTTCGTCGTCTGTTTGTCCTCTGTGTTGGGTCTTCGTGATAGGTGAGGATGGTACTGAAGGATCTGACGGTGGTTGCGAGGAATCTGAGTATGGTAATGAGGCATCCAAGGATGGTACCGAGTGATCTGGGTCCTACCACCCTCCGCGGTATCCCCTGCCACCGCGCCCACGGTAGCCGCCACCGCTTCGAGGACCCCTCGGGCCACCATGGCCCATGCCGTCATCTTCTACGGGCGCCCTTCGGTGGCGCATTTCCTTGGGGAAGGCCTCGTATGTCTTGCGCATCTGGGCGTAGCCAAGATGCATTTTTCCGTAAAAGTGGTCGGCCAAGCGACGGTCGTTATCGAGCCTACTCAGGTAGGCGCCACACACGTCGCATACCTGTAGCTTCTGGTGGCCAGACGGACCTGAGGTGTCGGACAGTGCCTTCAACTCCTTCTCGCGGTCCAGCTTCGTCTGTTGTGCCTGTCGCACGCGATAGAATTCGTCGATTGAACGGGAAACTTCGCCCATCTCGCCGAGGATCTCGACTTCAAGGGTGCCGTTCTGGATCGTGGATGACAGGTCGGCAATGCTTCTCAACTGCAGACATAATTAGCATGCGCCTCCGCGCAACATGAATATCCCAGATGGGAACATACCAAAGCATTGGTCTGTCTAATTTCGTCCGGTGTCTTTTCGAGCCTGCGCTGGGCGGCGTCTATTCTCCTGTTGCAGTCGTCGATATACTTTTGCAGATCGCGCATGTAGTCGTACTCGAAACCATATTTTTGCTTGTCCTTGTCAGGCAGGCCCTCGTACTCAGCCTTCAGCGCCTCCGAGTGCTGCTTTGGGCAGGGACCCAAATCCTGCTTGGTATTTGTGAAGAGATCGTGAGGACATGTGCCGACGAGGAAAGATCTGCAGACTTTGGGGTCGGTCATGGACAGCGAGGCCGATCGCGTGGTGGCCGAGCCGCCCATGAGCTGCTCGAGCAGCTTTCTTTGTTCCGCGGCCATGGTGTTGTGTCAATTGGCGTCGTCGAGCTTTTGTCAGGGTAGCTGGGTCTAAGAATAAGAGCGATTGTCGCGAGATTATGGGGAAGAAATGCTTCAGAGCGTGACGCGCCGAATGGGAGTTTGGGGCGGAATGTGGAGAGCTAGGTGTATGGAAATTCAAGCGTAAATGGAAGCTAAGGTTACGTAAATCATTCTGCCAATGCCCACCGCCTTCCCGCATCCCTCCAGGTAGCCACCTACACCACCAGCACCATTCGCGACTCTAAGGGACCTCCTGTGCCATCCATGCGCTGGCCGAGCAGGGGAGAGCGAAAGCCAGCAGACGTCACTCTCTTGCGCGAAACTCTTTCAAAATGCGCCAGTTACTGGCGGCCCTTCTCTTCTTGTGCCTCGCTGCTTTCGGCACGGCTGCGGACTACCATGAGCAGCTGAACCTCCGGCCACTGCCCCTTTCCGCCCTGCTGGCGAGCTTCAACTTCCGGTCCAACACGTCGCTGGCTGACTTCGAGTCGCAAAACTTCCGCTACTTTCCCCGTTCGCTCGGACAGATTCTGCAATATGCCGGCACTCGCGAACTGCACTTGAGGTTTAGCTTGGGACGATGGGACGCTGAAAGCTGGGGAAGCCGGCCTTGGGATGGTCAGCGGGAGGGCGGAACAGGCGTGGAGCTGTGGGCTTGGCTGGAGGCAGAGACGGATGAGGAGTATGTTGCTTGCTGGCTTTCTGGTCCGATTCAAACTAACTTTGCTCAGAGCCGATCAGAAGTGGTTGACCCTCACCAATGCCCTCTCGGGTCTCTTCTGCGCATCTCTGAACTTCGTTGACGGAACACGAACCACGCGACCGGTCATGTCATTCCAGCCCGAGGGCGACCACCCTGAAGCCTCCATACCGAATATGCAGCTTCTGCACGGCGTCCTCCCGAAGGAGGTCGTCTGCACGGAGAACCTGACGCCTTTCTTGAAGCTGCTTCCGTGCAAGGGCAAGGCGGGCATCTCGAGCTTACTCGACGGCCACAAGTTGTTCGACTCCTCCTTCCAGAGCATGGCCATCGACATCAAGCCTGTGTGCCCCGAGGGACAGGAGTGCGTTCTACAGATCGAGCAAACAATCGACATGGTTCTGGATATCGACCGCTCCAAGCGACCCAGAGACAATCCGATTCCCCGCCCTCCTCCCGGTCACGAGCTCAAGTGCGACACATCGAAGCCTTACCACTCAGACGATACATGCTATCCTATCAGTCACAGCCTCGGCCAAGACTGGACTTTGTTCCAGTTGTTCGGGAAGACAGTCAAGGGGGTCTGCCCTTTGACTGACGAGGACGTGCCCCCGGTGTGTATTGAAGTCCCCCATTCGAGGGGAGTCTTCACGTCTGGAGGTGCTACAGAGATCCTCAATCCCAACGGAGTATCGCGGTGCTTTAAGTTCGGTCATGAATCGGAGTTGGAGATTGTTTTGCCTCTTGAGAATAAAGAAGGCCACGACGCTGCGGACGAGCTTGTTGAGCCGGCGACCCCTCTGATTTACGCCGAGCGAAGTTTCACCGGCCATGGGCAGGAGCATGGTGGCATGCAGGCCATTCTGACAAACCCCAGCAAGGACACCGAAGTGGAGTTCATTTACATGGAATCTCTGCCTTGGTTCATGAGGGTCTATCTGCATACCCTCAACGCTAGGATCGAGGGCTCAGCTGGCTCTCAGCCGTCCATCATCGAGGACATTTACTACCGTCCAGCCGTGGATCGCGCCAGGGGCACACAGCTCGAGCTGCGCATGCGCATTCCTCCCGCCTCCACAGTCTTCCTTACCTATGACTTTGAGAAGTCCATTCTGCGATACACCGAGTACCCTCCTGACGCAAACCGCGGCTTCGACATTGCCGCTGCCGTCATTACCACTCTCAGCCCGCGCACACAAAGCACGCGGACAACGACCCTGCTGCTGAACCTCCCAACACCGGATTTCAGCATGCCCTACAATGTCATCATTTTCACATCAACAGCGATCGCCCTCGCTTTCGGCGGCATGTATAATATCTTAGTCCGGAGACTTGTCGGCGCCGATGAAGGCCCGAGCCCGGTGCTCAAAGCCAAGTTAGGTCGGCTTTTGGGCAAGCTCAAGGGAAGAGTGTCGGGAAAGAAATGAAGAAAAACAAGATTTTGCGTTCATCAGTACCCTCATTTCCCAAGAAGCCGTATATCCTGGCCAAACAGCCTGCTCGTTACCGTTCCAAGTGACAAAATGAACTAATTATGATCAGTAGCCTTTCAAGGATGTCGGGAATTTAATTTGAATTGAGGGGATCAGCACGGAAACGGTCCGTTGCGTCTTAGGCACCACGTTATGTCTCGGGTATCGTCTTTTCTACAAACAGCTCACATGAGGTCCAACCTGCATCCGTTTCCGGCCTCTTCTTTGCGGAGACGCGGATAGAGACCCCACGTCGACGGGAGCCATGTCACACGGCGTGCCTCAAGTGCATGTGTGCAACACACGTCGACGTCCCTCGTTCGACTTGTTGACAACGAAATGCGGAGCGAGATCTGTGCTACCATCGGGCCTACTCGTCGACCTGCATCCAGCAGTCGCCTCGTCCTACCGCCATGGTCCTTCTTCATCACATCGACGCATCTTTACCCGTTTCTGTGAATCGTTATTTGCTTTTTGGTCAGTTTGTCGGGCAAGTGTTGCCGGAGTCGATGGCATGTTGACCTGCGGATGTGCTAGGCATGCTACGAGAATCGGGTACAGATTCGGGAGACCACCTCATCCCTTTTCAATGCATATCTTGGACGACGAGCGGGGATGAGATCAGGTACGAAGCTTCAGGTGGTTTCCCAGTCGGCTTGAAGTCTTGGGGACGATGGAGATGTCATTCCAGCCTCTTTTCGAACTGTGAGAGCTAACGGGATGCTCTCAAAAGCTGGGGCAATAACGGATGGGTATGTCTCAAGCTGCTTGGCGACTCCATTCGCACTTCTAAAAAGCAATAAACGACCCAACGGCCCCAGTCTGTCTGTTCGTAGTAACCCTGTAGATTGCTGTTTGTTTCTCTGCATGAGTTTGTTTGAACGATACGAAAATGCAGGTTCCCTCCACCCCGGAATCGCACACGAGCACCTGAGGCCGTACACCCACCTGGGCCAGAAGTCGGGAATCCCTCTTCACATATCTAGACGCGAAAGCCGGACTTTATTCTTCCTCTTGCCAGTTCAAGTCACGGATCAAGGTCATTGAGGGCTCACTTCAGTGAACATGCATCTGACAACTGTTCTGGCGGTTCTGTCCCTCGCGGGCGTGGGCTCTGCCGTTTTCGGAGTCACGGGAGAATCTCAAAAGAAGGTCCCCCTCGTCGGAGGCACGAAAAGATTCATTCTCGAGTTGTCAAAGGTGAGTGATTCTCATAGAAGAACCGTGTGTCAGATGTCATCAAGAGATGCTAACATGTGACTGGCAGGACTCTGACTTGGAGAGACTGACCTCAGAGCTCTCAACTCGGGAAGGCACGAAGCTCTATAAGACCTTTGAGAGTGAAGTCTTTACTGGCGTCAGTATCGAGACTACCGTTGAGAATGAAGAGACACTTCGCATCCTGCAGAACGTCGGCAATGTGTGGCAATCTAGACGGATCGAGATGGCCACTGTTGAGAATGGCAGGGAGTTCAGCAGTGCTGTTTCTGCCGCAAATTACTCCATCCACAACATGACTGGTGTTAACAAGCTCCATGAGGCTGGCATCTTGGGAAAGGGCGTCAAGGTCGCTGTTGTGGATGCTGGTGTTGACTATAATCATCCTGCGGTGAGGCTTTTTCCTTCGTATGAGTTACTCCTCAGGCACTGACTTGGGACACGTAGCTTGGCGGTGGCTTTGGTCCCGGATTCAAGGTCATCGGCGGTTACGATCTGATTGGTTCTTCATGTAAGAGCATCTCCATTCACGACTGACCCGGCATCGCTGACATCTGTGAAAGACTGGCCTGATCAAGGATTCGACAAGAATCCGGATGATGATCCCATGGAAGGAGGCAGTAATGGCCATGGAACCCATGTTTCTGGCATTGTTGCGGGAAAGTCTGACAGGTATGGATTGATGTAGCGATGTCTACTGCTAAAACCTTTGACTGACTCCCGCTTAGTTGGCAGGGTGTTGCCCCCGAAGCCAATATCCTATCCTACAAGGTTTTTGGCGACAACGATGTGAGTTCCCTGACGCATGGAAACCGATACACCAGTTGATATTTGATGGACAGAGTGGCCAGACGGATGAAGAAACACTTATCGACGCGTTCCTGCGAGCGCTCGCTGATGGAGTAAGTCAGGATCACATATTCCGGCACACCCCACTAATTTTCCCATAGGCAGACATCATCACCTCGTCAATTGGCGGCCGTGGAGGCTTCGCCAACAATGCGTGGGCAGAGGTTGCCTCTCGCATGGTTGACCAAGGCGTGATAGTAACCATTTCGGCTGGCAATGATGGAGAGAGTGGTCTCTTCTTCCCTGACAATGGTATGTCTGGCAAGAATGTCCTCGCTGTCGCTTCGACTGAGCCAGACAACGTCCCGGGCTTGCCGTTCGAAGTTACGTTCAACGATGGGGAGCACAAGAGCACAGCTACATGGGCCTTCTTCTCTGGCACTCTCACGCACAACTTCCCGCTTAACGGAACACTGCAGGTCATCGCTTTGACAACGGATCCGAAGAACGTTACCGTAGGATGCACCAAGTTCCCCGAGGACGTCGACTTGTCCCATGCTCTGGTGGTGGTCCCTCGCGGAGGCTGCAGCGCAGCTACGAAGCGCTACGTTCTCTTCGCTGCCGGCGCTGAGCATGTGCTCTTCTTCAACGATGAGAAGATATTTCCCCTGCCTGACAATTGGGACACTCGAGGTGCTGACGGCATCATTGGTCAAGAAGAAGGAATCGCTCTCACCAAGGCCTTGGCCGACGGCGTCACCGTCCACGCCAGGTTCTTCGAAGAGAACAAGTTGCCCCTGCTCAACATGAAGAATCCCACAGTTGTCGCCTCGTATTTCACTTCTCTGGGTGGTCTCTACGACTTGAGCATCAAGCCTGATATCGCAGCGCCTGGTAGCAACATCTTATCGACCTTGCCGCATGGTCGATTCGGGATCAAATCGGGCACGTCGATGGCGACGCCCTACGTCGCGGGCATTGCAGCGCTCTACATTGGCAAGTATGGCGGTAGATGGGTTCACGGTCCCGACTTCGCCAAGAAGCTCGCAGCTCGGATCATGTCCAGCGGCGACTCCCTTGGCTGGTCGGACGGCACCAATGTGACGGATTACGGTACATTTGCCCCCATCTTCCAGCTTGGCACTGGCTTGGTGAATGCCACCAAGGTTTTGGAGTACCAGACAGAGCTATCCTGGGCCAAGTTTGCACTCAATGACACGGCTCACTTTGAGTCGTGCCAGCGAGTCAACATTACTAACAACTGCACCGAGCCGATTACCTACAAGTTCTCTCATCAGGCTGCCGGAGCTTTTGAGGCGTTGACTGGCAGACTTGACTTCGCCTCAGGTCCCGGTTTGGGGATAGACTTTGCTCCCATCGACGTGCCCGTCAACGTCACCTTTCCTGAGGGCGAGTTCACCGTCGAGCCTGGCCAGACTAAGGAAGCAACGTGAGTCTAATCCCTCACTCCTCCAAGATTCGAGTTCTTCAATGACTGACCCAGTGACTCAGCTTTCACTTCAACCCTCCCAAGGGTCTCAATGCGTCGGCATTGCCGGTGTACAGCGGCAAGATTCTCATTAATGGCTCCAACGACGAACAGCTGTCCGTCCCATACATGGGCGTTGCGGCCGACGTCCAAAAGACCTTCAGACAGATGTTTAGCGACAATTTCCCGTACATCCTGTCGACACAGAACATGACCCGCATTGAAGATGATTCCACGTGAGTTTGCGATCATGGCCAACCTTCAGCTGCGATGCGCTAACGGCTATTTAGATTTTCGTTTGACCTGAGCATTGGACAGCAAGACTTCCCCCGGCTGTTCATCACCATGCGCTGGGGTGCTCCACTCGTCCGGTGGGATATCTTCGAGAGGGGATGGACGGAGAAGAACTGGACTTATCCACCTGTGCCCGGCGTGAATGGTTTTATCGGGATGGCTGCTCCCTGGGTAAGAAACCCCCATGCATGTTTACGTTCGTGTCGTGCTAACATTGGCGGAGAACAACGAAAACTATGTGTCTGTCTTCGACCCCGAGACTGACAACGAGCTCGACATTGTCAGAGGCCCGCTGACCGAGCTATCTCGTGACGCCTACGGCTACTCGGTGTATCGGTTCTGGTGGCTTGGCCGATTCACAAACGGGTACAAGATCAGGCCTGGTAACTACACGTGAGTAATTCTTTACTTCCCAAGTCTAAGCTCTGCCCGATATTGACAGTAAATCGATAGGATGCGCGTCGCTGCCCTGATTCCTTTTGGCGACCCGGACCGTTCTGAGCACTGGGACATCTGGAGCCATGATTTCAAGGTCGTGCTTGGCAATTGGACGACGCCTTTCTCGGCGAAGAATGCTTTGCCTCCTGTGCCGCTCCGTAGTTGAGCAAAGTAAAGCTCATCGATCTAGGACTTAGAACCTGGCGTATGCCTTCTGCGTTCGATGCCCCAATGGCGTCGTAGTAGTACTTCAAGCAAAAGTTGTAGTCTCGCGGGCCTTGTAACATGGTATGGGACTTGCTATGTTGTATCATTCTTATTTCTAAATTCTTGGCCTGCTATCTCTCTTAACAAGATCCAGCTTGTCAATTATTTGCAGTTTAGAATTCATACTTCAATCCTCGAGTTAAGGCCACCGAAGTGACTATCGCGTTACAACTGCGTACTTTCACATGAACGAATCACAAATTCTATTCTCTTGAGCCCCGCAGCATCAGTCCGGTGAGTCTACTCGCCTCAAGTATTTCCCTCACTCGGCTACCAGCTCCTAATAGAGAGCACAACGGTTTGACGGCTGCGCCTTTCCGTCAAACTGGTTCTTGTGCGTCGTCACACCCGCAAGAATACCGCGTCAGCCTCTGAAGTAGGGCTCATTCAGAGTGCAGTGAATGGTACTGTTGGCAAGGTCCGCCTGGTGTCGAAGATAGAGGGGCTAGCAAATCGATGACCAACGTGATGGAAAGAAGGAAACGGCCACTACTCTCTAATTATATAGGTCAAAGTCTATTAGGGTATTTAATAAGATATCATCAATGATCGCGCATGCGTCCCAAACAGCTGACAGTTGATGGGTGGAACCTCAATTATGACACCAATTTGGAGCAGTCAGCAAGCTTGCCCAAATCGTTTCCTAAGATGCTCATTTTCGCCATCCTACCCAAAAGGTTAGTCGACTTCTCAAAGCAAAGCCATTAGCAAACCACTCACGCAAGCTTGAAAGCGGTGTTCCAACGCGCCTGGCTCGTGCCGAAGCCTTTCCAGATGTTCTTCGTCTCGGTGGCGTTGCTGACGGCAACATCACTACCGAGGGAGGTGGGCGATGTTTCTTTAACAGTCTCCGGATAGAAGGTCGTGCTGTCCAGCTTGTCGGGGGTCGAGTCGAACGCCAGCTCCTGAAGGCTAGTTCCTGCGCTGTGCGCGCCAAGGAGAGCCACCAGATCGGTTGCCGTAAAGCCCTTCTTCTTGAAGGCCTTGATCTGAGTGGCGGCATCGGAGTCCTGTGTGGGTAGGACGCCCTCAGGGTTGGGTACGCTGGAATCTTTGCGACCCACCCAGAGGTATGTCTTGGGGCCACCGCAGGCTGCAACGGCAAGTGCTGTGGTACTTGTTAGTGATTTCGTGAAACCAATGTCTGAAGTTCTCTTGAATCTTACATGCTGCCGCTTGAATCATGTCAGCGGTGCCAACGCTGTACTCGACTGCCTTCTGGCCAAGGGTGTCACAGATTGGCTGGAACTGGATGTTCTCCTCCCTGTCCAAGTACTCGTTGGCCAGAATCAGTGAGCCATCACATGCGCCTGGGAAGCAGTCGTGGAACGAAGCTCTGATAGCTTGTCTGGCCTCGGGTGAGCACCCAGCGAAGGTAGCCTTCAGATCTGCGGCAACCTTCGTCCATACTGGCGGACATACGTGAGCATGGGAGGTTGCGATGACCAACAGAATGATCGGAAGGAGTGATGTGAAGTTGCGAAATGAACGCATTATGATGAGTATTAGGAGTTAAGGTGAAGATACAATTAAGGTGAAAGTTCTGCAAAGTTGCATCGATGACGAAGGCGGAGAAGGCAGAACTGGAACGAATGACAGGCAATGCATTACAACTCAGACTAATAGACGTACCAGACAGCTCTCTTAAAATGTCTTCCATTGTTCCTCCGCCGACTTTTCTTCCGGCTCCAGTCAACTCCATCAAACTTCAGGCGCGTCGACGTGCGCGTGCTCAGGCACGCCAACCACGTTGGCCTTTCTAGAACGGTGAGCCAAAGCGCTGGTAAAAGGGGACTAAATAAGCCGTCCGTCAACTTGAAGTTCTCATTTGACAAGACGAAGATGGCTTACCTGAAAACGGGAAGCTTACAACCTTACTCTATCTTGACGGGGCTTACCGTGCTGTGCGCTTCATTCTTAGCGCCGGTGGCTCTGGAAGCTTTACCTACAAAGGACGATCGTTCAGGCACAGCAACTTTTTGCAGTCTAGTCGCCAGCTATTCTGGTCGTCGTTGGCCTCAATCGGTCAATTAGCTTAACCTAAACTCTAACTAGGCGGGAAAGGCGCGAAGCGCCACCAACCGTTCGCTCACTGAAAGACAGCATCGCCAAATTGCCAGTCGTCAAAGCACCTGTGATCTAGCTCAGGGGAACATCGAAGTTTGCCGCGAAAGACATCTCCCCGCAACCTGGATCTAGCTCCGCCCCGCGCCAAAGACGTGACGGCGGAAACCTTCTCGAATTGTTTGCAATTGACGTCCCGATCATGTTTGTTTCTTCGGACGATCTTGCAAGATTGCCAAGAGAAGCCATGCCGCTACCGCAGTCGCCTGAAACATGGGCGCTTGCACGCGACGATAGAGGCTAGGCGCGTCTGGATCTCAATGACAGATACTCAAGTCACTATCGTGAGAATATGCCACCATCTTCACCTCACTCGCGACGTTGGAATGTGAGTATATCTACTGACTTCAGGCCCACCATCAAGCATTCACCTCCACTCGCTCCAGTCACTACTCTCTAAATCAACAACACTCGTTCTTTTCATTATCTCTCTTGTCAGTTTTTTCAAGATGGTCACTCTTTACTCTCCTTTCGGCAGCTTGCCAGTTGCGCTTCTTGCGCTTGCCGCTCTCTGCGAAGCTCAAGGTCTTGGACAATGGAGTCCTCTTATCAAGTTTCCCGTGGTCCCCGTCTCCGTTGCACTCCTCCCCGAGTCCGGAAACCTTCTTGTTTGGTCTAGTGGCTGGCCGTAAGTTGTTTCCAATTGCAATCAGCTCATCGAATACAGGTCATTAGGAGACATGCTAATGCAATTACGACACAGCAACCGATGGACAACCGCTGGCAACGGCAAGACTTACACGTCACTCTACAATGTCCAAACCGGCAATGTGAGCGACGCTGTCATTCAGGTAAATCATGTCTTGTCTACAACTCCCTCTATTTGCACATTTGACTAACCCCTGACCACAGAACACTCAGCACGACATGTTCTGCCCGGGTACTTCCTTGGATGCCGAGGGACGTATTATTGTTACTGGAGGCTCTAGCGCCGCGAAGACCAGTGTCCTTGATTTCAAGAATGGCGAGTCCTCTTCCTGGACGGCACTCTCCAACATGCAGATCTCCAGAGGCTACCAGTCCAGCTGCACTACGTAAGTATAAGTCGCCTCCGCCAATTCCAAGCATATGCTTATCGACCTCGCGACTAGTTCTGAGGGCAAGATCTTTGTCATCGGAGGCTCTTTCTCTGGAGCGGGCACTCGCAACGGAGAGATCTACGACACCGCGACCAACAAGTGGACTAAGCTTGCCGGGTGCCCAGTCAAGCCTTTGGTCATGCAGCTCGGCATGTTCCCTGACAGCCACGCTTGGTTGTGGTCATGGAAGAATGGATCCGTCCTCCAGGCCGGCCCGGCCAAGCAGATGAACTGGTACGACACCAAGGGCACTGGCGCCAACACACCTGCTGGTCTGCGTGGTGCCGACCAGGACTCTATGTGCGGCGTCTCTGTCATGTACGATGCCGTCGCCGGAAAGATTTTCACGTAAGTCATACACAATGTCTCATGACCGGTCTAAGACAACGATTCTAATCTTTCTCCCAGCTATGGCGGCGGCAAAGGCTACACTGGCTACCAGTCCACCAGCAACGCTCACATCCTCACCCTCGGTGAGCCCGGTCAACAGGTTCAAGTGCAGAAGCTTCAGAACGGTCAGTACAACCGCGGTTTCGCGAACGCCGTTGTCATGCCCGATGGCAAGATCTGGGTTGTCGGTGGCATGAAGCAGATGGCCCTGTTCTCGGATGCCACTCCTCAGCTCACCCCTGAGCTCTTCGACCCCGCGACTGGCAAGTTCACCCCCACGGCCGCTCACACCGTTCCTCGCAACTACCACTCTACCGCGCTTCTGATGGCCGACGGCACGATCTGGTCCGGCGGTGGCGGTCTCTGCGGTGCCGGCTGTGCTGCGAACAAGTTTGACGGACAGTTCTGGTCGCCGCCGTACCTCTTCGAGGCTGATGGAAAGACTCCTGCCAAGCGACCGGTCATCGAGAGTCTGTCTGACGAGACTGTCAAGGCCGGCGCAGCTCTCACCATCAACATGCAGGACGAGGGCAAGTACACCTTCAGCATGATCCGCGTCAGTGCCACCACGCACACTGTCAACACCGACCAGCGCCGCATTCCCCTTGACGGTCAAGATGGCGGTGACGGCAAGTCGTTCTCTGTCAACATGCCCAGCGACTACGGAGTTGTCATTCCCGGATACTACATGATGTTTGCCATGAACGAGGCGGGAACACCTTGCGTGGCCAAGTTCTTCAAGGTCTCCCTTTGAGGTACATCTTGATCAGAAACAAAACTGCATTATGGGATAGATCAGTAAGAGCATCTTATCTTGAGGAAGACTGGAAGCGCGTCATTATACAGCAACCGGATAGACATCTAAAGGCGCACACCTTGCTTCATTATCATTAATATTAATATCAATATACCCTTCGAATCAGAGGTTATCGATGTTCACCGCCTGCAACCAGTGCTTCTTGTTCCGCATGTCTGAGCGGTGTGCCAGCAAAAGGCGGAAGAAATGCTCTTGGGCTCCCGAACATTGCGTCGTACTGCTGAGGCCTCCCTGGTGATGCCATCGTGCCCTCGAAACACGAGAATGTCCACGCGTCGGGCGAGTTAAAATCTCACAGCCCTGGTAGTTAAAGGGATGAGGGTGGGTTGTCAGGGGTCTCGGTGGGACCGAGAAACATCGCGAGCCTCCAACGGCCCCCACAAATAAGGCATGGCCCATGGAAGATTCCGTCCAACACAAGGAGAGGGAAATAATCCTTACATCCGCGTGGGAGGTGTCTCTTCCAGTATGAAGCTTATTCCAGAGTGCTGGGCCCATTAATCCTTTGGAATGTGATATCACCCACTCGGGTGCCATCCTGAGAAAACGAGAATCTCGCTCACGATGGATGTGGATGACATCAGAAAAACCCCCAGCTGAGATGATGATACGACATCTCGAAACTGCACTGACATGGAGCTTTGAACAATGAGCATGCCCAAAATGATGATCTATCGGTGGGCTTTCACCGCTCCCGTGACTGCCGCTTTTTAACGCGATGTTTGCTCGTTGGCCCCCATCGAATTCCGTGTTAGTTCGTGGCTTTAATGATGATCTTCTGCGACCCCGGTCAACTATTGCGGACCCGCAGATCAGAATTCTCCGAGCGTCAGAGCACCAACACTTTGTCACGTCTTTTTGCAAACCATTTGATTTAGTGAAATTTCGAGTAAGCTTAGATCGGCGCGCTGATTCAATAGAGTCGATGTCAGAGCCTCACAGCTGGATGTAAAGCTTCTCGCAGCTGTGAGCGAAGATTCGAATATTCCCGAGGTGTCGGTTCGTTATCGGATCTTGGTGGCTTATTCTGACAGCTCGCTAGTGGATAACCTTTGAAACAGAAACCTTGTTTGCGGGAGTTGCGAAGGATTTCCATTTTGACGTGCAAAGCCAGTTCCTAAACGGCAAACCCGGAACAGACCCCCGGTTCGTGGGACCCAACCCAATGCAAGGGGTCTCCAAAGCCAACTGCCCTGTCAACCCGAATTGATCATGATGTGCAACCCAAAGAGGAAGTATGGAGTGCGATCCTCGTCTTCGGGAAGTTGTTGAGAGTCATAAACCCAGTCAATTGATAATTGCGTTCGGCATAGGCAAAAGCTGGGGTACGATCCCTTGACTGCCATGCCCCTTTAGCATCTTGATAGAGGATGATTCTTGCGCCAACATTGAGTCGTCCATCGTGTACTTAAGGAGACAACTCGATCTCTCCAAGCACTCCATTCTTCTCCATCATCAGCATCCTCACCCAGTCACTCCTTTCTGGTTTCCAGCGCAAGCTCGTCATTCTTTACCAACAACTTACAATCACATTCGTCCCTTAATTCTTATTCATAATCCAAAACCGCCAATATGAGATTCTCCAACATCCTCGCCATCGGCTCTATCTTCGCCACCGCCCTGGCGGCTCCCGCCATCAACAACGAGATCGAGACCTCCGTCTCTGACGTCGAGTCCAAGGTCCCCGTTGCCGGAGCCCTCAACAATGTTGAGTCCAAGGTTCCCGTCGGCTCTGCCCTGAGCACCGTCGAGTCCAAGGTCCCTGTCGGCAACATCATCGACGCCCGCGCCGAGCAGGTCATCATCACCAAGATGCAGACCACCATCGTCGAGGTTAAGAAGCACACCACCGCCATCAACTCCACCGTCTCCGGCGTCTGCGGCCCTTGCATCGCCTCCAAGAAGGAGACCATCATCAAGACCGTCAAGAGCGAGGTCACCGTCATCGTCAGCCTCATCAGCACCCTCGTCTCTGAGGTCGTCGAGCTCCTCGAGAACACCGTTGAGATCGTCGAGGAGGAGAAGCAGCAGATCATCAGCCTTGTTCTCGAGCTCGTCTTCGAGATCATCTACACTCTCCAGAACGTCCTCAAGGTCCTCACCATCAGCATCTTCGAGCTCCTCGGTCCCCTCGTCTTCCTCCTTCTCAGCGTCATCGTCCACCTCCTCACCACCCTCAACGTCATCGTCGACGGTCTCCTCCAGACTGTCTTCGGCCTCCTCGGGGGTGTCATCAACCTTCTCCTCGAGGTCCTCAGCGGCCTTCTGCCCACCGTCCTCGGCATTGTCGGCGGTGTCCTCGACAAGCTCAACCTCGGCGGCCTCATCTGCGGCCTCCTCAACTAAGCGTTTGTTTAGTGCGCGAACCTTTGCGGCGGTGTTTGGTAGTGGGAATGGTATCTCGCGGTTTTAGGAATGTCGGAGGATGATGAGTTGCCATTTGTGCTTCACATCAGAGGTCAGGATGCCCTCCGGCAGCAACCTAGCATTACGGCCTATCTGCCTTTCAGCGTTTTTTCAGGAGTAGCTTAGACGTCAATCAATGAACAAGTTACTTTTTACCTTTTGGTTTTTACTTTCTAGTGGCTAGTCCCCTACCAAATGAAACGATTATTTGACCATGAGCCCGTATCGAATTTGACCACATACGTGACTGTCTTGGTGTAGTTCATTATCTTGAAAATAGGTGAGATTCAATGACCAATTTATCAAAGTTCGCTAGTTTCTGAACTTAGTTCTTCATAACCTTTCTCGAGTAGTCATTCTCATCCCTGCGTCCAAGGCTCTCTTTCGGTAAGCTCTTCAGCACATTGCCATCAGAAACCCCATCAAATGCCAAAACCCGGTCTTTGATCTTCCATTCTCCCTCCCGTTTCTCAAAGGTGTCGATGTACCTCACGAGAAACGTGACCCATTTATCCTTGCCGTCGACAACATTGACCGTCGTCGCAATGCAGTACGTCTCTGCAGCCGCCGTGATTCCGTCGTCTCCGAGCTCAATCAGAGACTGCCCAATGTGGTGATGGGCTGCATCTGGGGAGGGTCCTGCATTCAGCGCATCGTACATGTCTTTTGCTGGTCCGTTGTAGAAACCATGATTGTCTGTCGCATCGGGATGGAATACCGATTGAACGAGGTCGCGGATGCCGCGGTCTGAGCCCCGGGCGAAACGGTAAATTACGGAACGAATTTCTTCCTTGTCAACAACTGCCTGGAGGGCTGAGGACAAAGTTTGTTGTGTTTTCGTTGCACTCATTGTGTCGGTTCAGAGGGTGCTGCAGAAACGATATTGTGGTTGGATGTGCCACAGTCTGACCTTGGTTTGCGGCGAAGCATTCAGTTTATATCTACAAGATGGCAATACAACATCTTTTCTCTTAAAATAAGACCTGCATTTGTGAAAAGTTTGACCTAATTTTGAAAGCTGACAAGTTTATCAGTAGAATGAAAACAGTAATTAACGGTATTGTTGGCGTCTTCCTCCGAGACGGCGGAAGAGCAATACGAATACGCAACCGAGTCGCTAGACTCGGGCATCGTCGGCCCCCGACGTCTAGTCTTAAGGAGGACACTGCCTCAGAAGTTTCAAGGAACATTGCCTAGCTAAGCTGCTTACTACCTCCTCAGTAAAGACATCCATTTCAGCGTGTCCGTAGGGAGGCAACGTCAACGAAAATTTATGGATGCATTTGCAAGAAAGCGTGCATCATGACCATAATACCCGATATGTAATTGTGAAAAAAAAAAAAAAAACAGACAGAAAGTCTTACCGCTAGCACAGCCAAGACTGACACCCAATAATGAATCAAGGTAAAGGAAGATACCTTCTCCTTGCTTTCTACCATTTTGTCCGGGGCCAAGGCGGCACGATTCTTCTATACACCAGTCTACTAAGCCTCGGTATATTCCCTAACAATCAAAGATTGTACCAAGCTTCCAACTGTTAATTGTGATACCTAAAACAGGAAAAGGACTGAAAGAGAGGATTTCCTAGCAGATCTACTCAGAACATGCACTCGGGGTGAAATCCTCAAGATTTTTATAGCCTCTCCCTATCTATCTTCCCTACAGCAGATGTACATCTAAGAACTCAAACTCAACCATGAAAACATCTGAACATCCTTTCAACATCGGTTTTGTTAAAATCGCTGATGTGCTTTCCTCTCGACGTAAAGTATCCCCTTCATTATACCTCTCAATAAAGATATCTCACCGCCTTTCCTAATCCTCTGAGGGGTTGAAGTTTGACGGTCTTGTTCAGTTGTCGTTCATACCTGCAGAAACGCTCAGAGAATTTCGATATTATGTAGTCCGCTGTCGCTGATCCCTAAGTGATCATCAGGATATACGCGAGGCTGCGTCGTATCTGAACACTCCTGCTCGAGGCGTACCCCAAAAAGACTGAGGACCGCTTGTGATATTCGTTGCCACAAGCCTGGTGAGTGACTGCAATCACCGATCGAGAAACTGATTAGCGCCTGTTTAAGCATGCGCCTTAAAATACCTTTCGAAAGCTCTGGGTTTTGAAAGCCACTGTAGCCGGAGGTCATGAACATTCCCACCCTCCCGTACTGACCCTGACCCGCAAGTCTTTGAAGTATCAGACCCCTAATCACGACATTCCAAGATCCTGTATCCTTTATGACTCCTTTGCCACAATCCCAAGCGATGGGGATTATGTATAGCTGGCGTGGGCGATATGATGTCTTCTCTGCCCAAAGCATCTCAGTCGTGTCCCACCTCACTTGTATGTATGACCGGGTCGTCATCATTTTAAAGGACATGAGCAGGTCTTCTGACCATTCGTTCCGCAAGCGAGACTCGAGAAGAAGGATCATTTTCAAAACCGCACCCCTCGTCTTTTCTCTTCTTGTTATGGGTTCGGCCGACCAGGGGTCTTGCGATTCCGGATACCATTTTCTTTCGCCAGGAAAGCGCATGTGTGGAGCACCGTTAATCCATTCGCGCTCGATGGGTATAGTGCTTGCTTGTAGACGCAGAGTCGCGCATTCAAGTTGCCCGAAGCGGTCGCCGTTCTTGGATAATATGATTGGTTGTATGTTCTGGAACAAAGCCCGAGCTTCATACATATCGCGATCTCCATAAACTATTTTGTTGTTGGATATCACGCTCGCCCATGACCAAGAAGGTGCGGCTTCTGGATCGCGGACAGCTCCACCTTTGGGGGGTTTGAAGAAATGCCATAGGAGACACTCTGGTAGTGCATCTTGCCAGAGGCCTGCAATGTAACTCTCAGGTGAGGGATCCAAGCGAGCCATGAACCATTTTGCAATCCCCGATATCGCCGGTAGCCGGTCGTTTGAATATGTTAAGCTCTTGGAAAAATAAAAGGACCTGACTATGAGGTGAAAAGACTCAAAGCGTCTGGCTAATTCAGAGGAGCCGTCCTCTTGAATTATGTAGCTTGACTGCAGTTTGAACTGATTAGTGACGTTGTTGAGCTGAGTAGCTGTGAAACAGCTGGTTTCACACGCGGAATTTCACTTGCCTTTCTTCGAATTGGGCTTCAAAGTTTCAACCACTGCCAAATACTTATAGTTTCCTGCATTGGTGTCGGTAAACCTCCCCAATTTCGTATCACCTAGCCAGTATGCCGTGAGCTCATATGTGGGGGCCGTACAGCTGTCGATGAAGTGTTGGTGGTGCGGACCTGCTGCTGCGCGAAAGAGCAATGTGCAAAGGTGGCAATGGTCTGAGATTGCATTTTCCGACCAATCCTCGAAATTCAAGTAGGTTTTGCCCTTTTGGGGGCCAACGCTTCCTCCGTGTAAGGGGCTGGCCCCTAGGCTTGTTCAGCGTAGAGGTGCCGTCGATTGACTATTCTAAGCTGAAGAAGGAAGAAAGGACTTTACAAGGGTAGGCACCTAACAGCGGTGAAGCAGGCCGGGTTAGGCGGCGTACTGCG
>NW_026517524.1:0-54984 GCF_026319265.1 Colletotrichum chrysophilum | reverse complement strand
CAAGGGTAGGCACCTAACAGCGGTGAAGCAGGCCGGGTTAGGCGGCGTACTGCGGCAGAATAGTGGGTCCAACGGAGCCGGATCTCGGTAACTGCTCCGGCGAAGCCGGAGATATCAATCCGGGCTCTAGCCCGTGACAATTTCACGCCCAAATCCAGCCAACTGCCGTGTCGTGCTGAATGAAGTAAATATTCACAAAAATGGTTTTGGCCCTTAGACGGAGAAGATGATTGCGTCAAGGGCGTGCAGAGAGAAGTTATCCCGTTGATCAATACCGTCACGGGCGACAGGGCATGACTGTCAACTGGTTGATGTTTGCTAACAACAGGGTCCCGTTCAGCAGTTTAACCGACCTTTTCCTTCATTGTCACTGCTGCAGAATTTCTATTCTTCCGCCAACATGCAACCCAAGACAGCAACAAATAGTTGCGGCAATTGACGTAGCAAGTCCTCTCCTCACTGGATAACGCTGCGCATGTTTGGTTGTGAGTTGTCATGCATGAAAGGCGGTCGGAAGTTGTGATGTGGAAATCTGACCGCCGCTATTCGAAATGAATTGTTTTAAATGCAGCCTCCTGTCTGCTCGCTTATTTGAGTCTGTAACCTGGATATTCTCAGACTTGATACAATGCTTCTTCGGCCTTACACCGTTGGTCGTGTGGCCAGGCTCGCAACGAGGGCATTGCCAACTCAGGCACCTGCAGCTCACCAGCTTCGATATATCCATCATGGCAAGACACCAAGGAGATTCCAGCTTTCCAAGACATCGACGATCGGTCTGAGAGGAAAAGCCGACGTTGCCTCACTGATAAGGTCGGACAGAAAGGTCGCGATCGTGACTGGGGCATCGGTAAGAAGATTCTGCGATCGTTCTTATTCCAATTTGTCGAAGAAACTGACATTATTCGCAGTCAGGGATAGGCGAGGCAATAAGCAGGGATCTAGTGAAGCAGGGTTGGCAGGTCGCAATGGCCGACATCATCACCAACGAGAAACTGCTACAGGAGCTAGGCGACAACGCGAGCTTCCACAAGATGGACGTCTCCAGCTACGACGAGCAAGCGGAGACTTTCCAGAATGTGTGGAATCAATACGGCAGGATTGATGCGTTGCTGGCGAACGCAGGTGTTCCCGACAGAGGCTCAATCTACATCCTCAACCACAGAGGGTCTGAAAAAGTGCCGCCAAAGCCCAACATGGTCTGCACCGATATTAGCTTCAAGGGATTGGTGTACGGCACGCAGTTGGCCATCCATTTCATGCGGAAGAACGAGACCCCTGGAGGTAACATCATTGCGACATCGAGCAATGCGGCTGTCAACCCCCACGAAGCTTCTCCGGAGTATTGCTGCGCCAAAGCTGGCATGATCGGCTTCGTACGCGGGGCATCCCGAGTGCTCAAGATTGTATGTTAAAGACTGGTGTGGATCACGGACATCTTTGACTCATCTAACACGACGACAGAAAGACAATATTCGGATCAACGTCGTCTTGCCTGGCGTCATTCGGACGCCTTTGGTGCCCGCTGGGATGATCGCCGCAGTTCATCCTGAGTGGTAATCAGTGACTTCAAAATGCGTCCTTAAGTGCTTTGCTGATTGCGTTTTCTAGCATCACTCAACTGTCGACTGTCGTGTCCGCATTCAATAAGTTCTTAGACGATGAGAGTCTCAACGGAGAAGCCCTCGAATGCTCGGCCGAAAACGTGGTCCCCTTGGTGTACGGCAAGTCGACAATGAGTCCAGTGACTGTCTGGGACCCGCTTTTCAAGATGATGCATCATGAGGACTCTGGTCTTCCAGAGGCTGTTGCCTAGGCTGCCTATGTTCATTTGAGTCAACTTACAGAGGTGATCATCTTACATACTCAGACGCGGGGCTATTGCTGGTACTGCTTGGGCTAGGTGCACATTTCCATTGCCAAGGTTCTTGGGTTTCCATGCCCAGCGCCACGAGTCTGGTTCACAAGGAAAGACCAAGACTTGGTATCCGGAATCGAGGGCCACATCGCCGTCAGTCTTAGCACAAGTTTCTTCTTCCTAATATCAAAACATGGGTTCGCGTTCCCACAAAAACCGCACGGCATCGCGAGCGTCCCGTGCACACTTATGAACATGTCGATCATGGAGGGTAAAATGTGGGCTTAGTGCCCGTCCGAACGGATGGACGATCCGATAATGTTGAATAAGAAATAGGACGACGGCAGTCTGGTGTGATGCATTCGTTTCCCCGACATTCATTTGGTAATTAGCGCTTTCAATCGCATGCTGCGGCTCATGACTTCAGCCAAACCATCAGCAGACCTCCCCCCTGACATCGCATCAGACTGCGCCTTTTAGCAATTACTTGGCAAATCAGACTTCATCCATCCGTCTCGGAAATACAGTTCGCTTCGCTATTGACTCGAGGTTCTCCTATGGGCCTCCGGTCCCCCACTTCCAGATCATTCTCAAAACACATTGCGCTCTTCCGAGTTTCCCCCTCACTCTGTTCCGTCGAAACTAAGGTTTTCCCCAACTTTCAGAGTTACACCACCGCGGACAAGGGCACCCATACGAAACAGCCCAGCGTGCCTGGACTGCAATTCTCCCCTTAATCAATCTGGCGGCCCCCAAATTGCCATTCACGCTGCGCAGTTTTCTTCTGGTCGAATGTTGTCATCCGAACTCGGTGGGCCCGGGGTAGCTAATAAGGCGGGCAGCACTGCCGACGAATCCCTGGGGTTAACATGCGCTCACGTGGATTTCTCGGAGGCAGCGGCTCCGTACCACGTTGAGTGGCCAAGAACAGCTGTCCAAACCCCCGAACTTCCCCAAAGCAGCAACGTCCCAGGCACAGGACGGCTCGGCGCCAATGCCACTCGGCCGTGTTCCCAGCATTATCCCCGCCGGCAGAGCCCCGGCCGCATTGTATCTCACACGGCCGAAAAAGTAACCTCAGAACGCTGGGCGACGGTAAACCGCAGAGATCGTCCCGCCATCCTTGGGGATGCCGTCTAAGATGAAGGACCGGCGTGTTTAACCCCGGGGCGACCCTTGAGACCTTGTTTGACGGCTGCGGCGGAGTTGAGTGTTCGGAATCAGGGCCTTCTCTCCAGCTTGGCGGGATGCGAAGTGTTGTATAAGAGGACGAGGTTGTCCGGTCCAGGGTGAGAGAGGAGGATTGTAGTCCAGCTTCATCGCGCAAAAGCCAGTTACTGATCGCAGGCACGACACTCGTTTTCTCTTCTTCGATACCCAGCCTTATCTTGTCTTGAACCTTTCAACATGCTCGCCCACTTCCTCCTCGCCGCGGCTCTGGCGCCGGCCGCGCTCGCCGGACCCGTCAAGGCCCGCCAAGTAGCTTCCTACGACGGAAACCCGCTCGCCGACAGGCAGCTGTTTCCCAACCCTTACTACGCCGATGAGATCAAGAACCTCGCCATCCCCAAGATGACCGGCGACCTCGCCACGAAGGCGGCCAAGGTCGCCGAGGTCCCCTCCTTTGCCTGGCTGTAAGTTCTCGCAATGCTGGATGGATCATCTGGACAAGCTAACTAACACCCACAAAGCGATACTCGCGAGAAGATCAGCTTGATGAACAGCACTCTTGCTGAGATCCGCAAGCTGAACCAGGGCGGCGCGAACCCTCCTTACGCCGGTACCTACGTCGTTTACAACTTCCCTGACCGTGACTGCTCGGCCAAGGCTTCCGCCGGAGAGCTTGCCATTGCTGATGGCGGTCTTGACAAGTACAAGACGGAGTACATTGACCCTATCGCCGCGCTCGCTAAGGAGTACTCCGACACCCGTATTGTGTTTGTTTACGGTATGTCTCTGTTCATGAATATCTCAGCAGATCATATGCTTACATCAACCAGAACCCGACGGACTGGCCAACCTCATCACCAACATGGGCGTGCAAAAGTGCTCCCAGGCAGCGGACACCTACAAGGCCGCCACCGACTACGCCTTCAAGACGCTCAATCTCGACAACGTCGCCATTTACGTCGACGCAGGCCACGCCGGCTGGCTCGGCTGGGAAGCCAACCTCCAACCCACCGCGACCCTCTATGCCGACGTATACAAGAAGGCCGGCTCCCCCAAGGCGGTCCGCGGCCTTGTGACCAACGTCTCCAACTTCAACGGCTGGAACCTGACGTCCGCGCCCTCGTACACGACGCCCAACAACAACTACGACGAGAGCAAGTTCCACGCGGCGCTCACGCCGATGCTCAAGACGGCCGGGTACCCCGCCAACTACCTCGTCGACCAGGGCCGCAGCGGCAAGCAGCCCACGGGTCAGCAGATCTGGGGCGACTGGTGCAACGTCAAGGACGCGGGCTTCGGGGCGCGGCCGACAGTGAAGACGGGTATTGACACGCTGGATGCGATTGTGTGGGTCAAGCCTGGCGGCGAGAGTGACGGCACGAGTAACTCTTCGGCGACGCGTTACGATGAGAAGTGTAGCTCGGGATCTTCGTTTACTCCTGCGCCAGAGGCTGGTACTTGGTTCCAGGAGTACTTTGAGATGTTGATCAAGAACGCCGATCCTGCCTTCTAAGTTTACAGGAAGGTGTTAAATGATTCTTCAATTGTAGATATTTTATTTCATTCTTGGTACATAGATATGAGGAAATATGGCAGGGTCTTCTATGATTACATAAAAGAACACCGTCTTGTGAATTATCCTCGTCAAGGTTGTTTTGAGTGAAGCTGGTCAGTGTATCGAGACCAGCACAAGTCTTCAACAACCAAGTTACAGGAGATGCACCTGTTCAACCGTTTAAACACGAGCTGCATGTCTTTCTAAGGAGACCACCATAACACAAGTTGATTCGACTCTTGTCCGGTTTGCCGGGTCTCTTCAGATCTGGTGTTGCTGTCGGCATATTCGGATGATGCCCATCACCTCTATCGTCAACTCCCAAAGAGCCTCCAAAAGACAAAAACTTCCAAAATTGGAAACTTCCTATTCGAGAACCCAGCAGGCTCTTTCGGGCCACAGGCAGACGGAAGCATCGCTGTGAACGGCTCTCCACGCGCCGCGATCTGCTCATCTGTCGACATCGGCTGCGCAAAAAAGGGAGACGGCGGCCCCGCACGCCCCAGCGGAGCGCCTGCAATCTCGCCCCTTTTGGGGGTTGCACCGCCCAAGCCCGGGCCACGGGCGACTCTTCCACCAATCACGGCGAATAGCGGCGCGCCCGTGGATGGGGTACTCAATGTACTGCAAACGAGCCGTGACGAAGACCTTTTTCCTCCCTGTTTGCTTGGTGTGATTTTTGGCCTTTCGTTCTGTCTAGGTTTTGGGATGGGGGGATGGACGGGCTTCATATAATATGTATGTCGCGCCGGCGCCATCCCACTTGGACCGTCTCTTTTTGGCTCTTGTTCTGGATATTGTCCGAGTCTCTCGTTGGTCTGACTATCGTTTCTCTTCACGTTCTTTCTTCAATTCTACGTTTCTTGTTGATATTCATTTGCTGGTACATATCATTTCAACCCGACCCCTCTTGACAAAATGAAGTCTTTCGCAACCGCTCTCTCTTTCGCAGCCGGCCTGTCCCTGTCCTTTGCCAGCCCTACCTGGCACGTCAGCCGCGGCGCCGCCGTCACCCCGAGACAGGCCAACAGCTCCTCCAAGAGCCTGATCGTCTTGTAAGACACCTCCATGATCATAACACTCTGCATGCCGGCACACAGCTGACCCCAGATCCAGCGGCGACTCCTACTCCACCGTCGGCTTCTGGCCCGGCGGCACCCTCCCCGCTGCCGGCAACCCGCTCGGCAACCCGGCGCTGCCCGGCCAGACCACCTCGAGCGGCCTCAACTGGGTCGGCCACCTCACCAGCACCCTCAACACCAGCCAGGTCCTCACCTACGACTTCGCCGTCACGGGCGCCACCACCGACAAGGACATCGTCGACACGTACGCGCAGTACTGCGTCGACGACCAGGTCGACCAGTACAAGCAGTACGTCTCCGCCGCCGTGACCGACAAGGCCAACGCGCTCGTCGCCGTGTGGATCGGCATCAACGACGTCGGCGAGCCCTTCTGGGACAAGGAGTCCGCGCCCGTCGCCAAGATCATGGACCGCTACTTCGAGCTGCTGCAGGCGCTCGCCGACGACGGGCTGAAGAACTTTGTGCTGCTCTCGGTCCCGCCCTTCTCCGACCAGATCCCCGCCATGATCGGCCAGAGCGAGACGGATTTGCAGCGCCTGCGCGACGACATCAGCTCCTACAACTCTGAGCTCACCACCCGCCTGGCTACCTTCAAGTCTGCTAACAGCGGCGTCAAGGGCCTTGTTTTCGACACCAAGCCTTCTTTTGATACTGTTGTTGAGAACTTTGCGCAGTACGGTGCCAAGGATGCGACTTGCTACGGCTCCAGCGACTGCATCTGGGCGGACAACTACCACGCCGGTCTTGCTATCCACAAGCTACTTGCGCAGAACCTGGTCAAGGGCGTTGCTGAGAACTTTGTCTTCTAAAGGACGATGAGAATGGAATGGAGGAAGCTGTAAGAGGAAGGATAGGATAAAAAAAGACGGTTGAATTACAACTTGATGGTGCCTACTTGTCCCTGCAATGTGAAAAGTGGCTGAGCCGTCTGTTTCTGAAACCAATAACGCTCATGATGTTGCACGCATTGTGACACTGGCTGGGCGGTATCTCGGTAAGACGGGCAGGATGAACACGCACAATGAATGACGTTTTCCAATCACGATGTTAAGAGCTCACCGACCCAGGGACCAGAAGCAGTCAGGGGGCCTCAAAACGATCCAATCCTGCAGTCGCCTGACCCCCGTAATTTGGAGAAGCGGCACCCTTGCGTGTGAGCGATAAAAGAGTCCGAGATGCCACTCCAACAAGCTTACGAGCTACCCGATTGCTTACGTTCCGCAACCCTGCCGATTGGCCAATGGCCCTCGCGAAGGATGGGTGACTTCGCCCGAGATGAACCACCTCGACGGGTCCTCGAAGCTTTGTGGTGGCGGGCGCTAAGCTGCTTTCCGCCCGCCAAGAGGGAATATCTGGGGTGTGGTGTTGCTGTGCCGCAATTCACGAGTCTGCCTAGTCGCCCAAGACATGTTTACCAGCTGATCTGCTGACGGTCCCACGAATGAATCCACGATGGGGGACGAGGCGCTTACAGGACACGTCAGAAAAGTCTCAGATGCTGGCCAAGGCATTCTTCTCCCTCGGTTGTTCTAGAAGGCCTGGGGTTTATGCTTAAAAGCAATCGCGTGTCTCCATGAAGTTCATCTGATGTCCGCCAAAACGGTTGGACTTTTAAGAATCATCATTCGACGTCTCACAGCCCCAATCCAACCCCGCATTCCCCAACCCTCATCTCCCCCATACATCGTCACCCCACTAGAGAGGTCCCACTGTTAAGCAAAGCGGCGATGCCCTCCTTCTTCAAGAGATCCAAGAAGGAGAAGGAGAAAGAGGCAGAGGCCGAGGCCGAAAAGGCCAAGGCGGAGCGCGCCGCCACGCCGCCTCCCACATACGAGGATGCGCAGACCGAGCCGCCCGCGTTCGAGGACCAGCCGCCGTCGTTTGAGTCCATCAACGGGTCCAAGGGAGGCGCGCGGCCGCGACCAACCGAGGCTGAGGTCGCGAACTTGACGGCTGCATTTTCATCGTTAAGGCTGGGCACGCAGCGCGATCCAGATGTCGACTCGTGCCTGGCTCATCTGAAACTTCTGTTTGCGATTCAGACGCTAAAGGAGGAGGTTGGGTATACCAATGGGCTGTGGGAGATCTGGGATACGAGGGCCGGGCCGAAGCCGGACAGCGAAGAGGCCGGGTCGAGCAAGAAGTCGGAAGACCATGTCAAGGATGTGCTCTCGAAGTTACGCGAGAAGCGCTGGGCGGTGTTCTTGGCGCGCGCGGTTGATCGGTACGAGACTTGGTGGATGACGTTGGCCGGGGAGCGGCTGAAAGAGGAGGACATGAAGATCAAGTCGGAGAAGTATCTCGAGTTTCCGGATGGCGGGGATGATTTCCCATGGACTGTGGATATCCTTCCCCCGTTGGGTGAGTTGGATCGCTTTCCTCCTAAACAATATCGTGACTCACAGGTGCAGATGTTCTCATGATCTGGCACGCGCACATGCTCAACCCGAGAGCTTTCCTCGAGGATACGATACGCTACGGAATGAAGACGTTCTGGACAACGGGCATGCCATGGGCTCAAGTCAACAAGATCATCGATGCCAAGTTCAACTACATCGCCACGGATGCAGCCAGAGCGAACTGGGAAGCCAGCACTGGGCGAGCATGGGATAACGTCGCAGAGCCCATAGCGAAGTACATGGAATGCCCTGTCTGCAAGGAGACCATAGAAGTTCCATGGACCACCTGCGGCCTGCCCGAGCTCTACAAGGGCGAAGCGTAAGTCCCTCTCAATTCACCCCATTCACCGCCTACTAACGGCACCCAGAAAGCCAGGTCTCGTCGGCAAGGGCTTTGGCGACGGAGACTTCTTCCAGCTTTGCACGGCAGGCTGCAACACCGTCATCACGCGGCGCTTCCTTTCCGTGGCCAAGATGCTCAGCGACGCAGAGCACTACCTCTCCGACAACTACACTGTCCCCAGCGCCGTTCTCGAGCCCAAGGTCGGCATGCCCATCCCGCAGGCCGACGGGCACGCGCCCCAGGGCCAGACCTTCAAAGAGGCGACATTCCCCAACCGCCTGCTGGGCTTCGGGGTGATTGAGGAGCTGAGGAAGCTCGTCCGGCCGGGGCTGCAGAAGCCACCCACGATGGAAAACGTTCGTGATATTATTGCGGCGGCGCTGGAGGACAACGACGCGTACGGGCGGATCCAGGAGCTGGACAAGAAGCCGTATAATAAGGTCCTCTCGCGCACGGAGCGTGTGCAGAGCAAGAAGATGATGTCGCGGTACTGGGATAATTACTCCATCTTCGCGCTGGATCTTGTTGGAGCTACGGTGCGGCAGGGTGTATTTGTAGAGAAGATGTACAATGTGAGTTGAACCCCTGACTGAGTTAGCACAAGAGTATTATTTACTGACCATCCTTTTCAGATCGACTGGCTCCACGGCCCCAACCAGCGCGGCACCATGGACCGCCTGCTCCAGAAATACAGCCGCTTCATGCTCATCATGACCGAGAACCCCTACTCCCTCTGCGTCCCGACCCTCGACGTCGATCTCGCGTGGCACACGCACCAGCTGGCCCCGCGGGCGTACTACAAATTCAGCACCTTCAACTCGGCGACCACGGGGACCAAGGAGGCCAGGTTCATCGACCACAACGACAAGATCGACGAGGAGCGGCTGACGGAGGCGTTCGAGTGGAGCAGCAGGACGTATCTGGACAAGTTCGGGGAGGTGTACTCCGAGTGCGTTTGTGGGTGGTGTGATAGTATGTCAAGCGCCTCCCCCTTTCCTTTGGCATGCCGCTTTGAAGTTGACACATGACAGTTATTCGCACAAACCACACCATCAACGACTCGAGCATCTTTGGGCGCACAAAACAACAGAAAAGTAACCTCCACCCATCTCCCCCTTTCTTCGTCTTCGTGGACTGAAAGTCTAACTCCACACAGCAATCGACAACTTCAACGCCTCCGCAAAGCCCTCCGCCCCGGGCGCCGAAGTCCACATCTCCGCCCACAACGCCGTCCTCTCGAAAGAGAACGGCGGCCGCAAGGCCCTGCGCTACCAGCAGCGGCAGATCTGCAAGCACCGCATGGACGGCGCGTACGAGCGGGCCGCGAAGCGCGCGTCGAAGAAGGGCGTCAAGCTGCCCAAGCCCGAGGAGTACTACAACCACTGGGGCAGCACGTATCACCGCTACGGGCCGAACATGTACCCGGCGCACCTCACCGCGGGCATCTACATCGCGGCCGACCCGGGGATCATGCATGCTGGAACGGGAAGCTGGGCGGGCTGCGCTCAGGGGTTGTGTGGGAGCAATGACATCGCGGCCGGGGGGTGCGGCGGGCCGGGTGGGTGTTCCACCTCGGATGTAAGTTTCGCAGCCATGGATGGACTTGGAGATTTACTGACTGGGTTGTAGGGAGTATGGGCTGGGAGAACTCCAAACCAGATGGGCGGTACGTCGAGATCTGTTCGAAGAATGTCTGTTGCTGTCGCTAACAGGATGTGTAGGTTGCGGAGCATATGCAGGATCAGTTGTTATGATAAGTGGAGGCGGTTGTGGAGGAGGAGGAGGAGGGTGCGGCGGAGGATCGTAATCGTCGTATGTGTCAGCGTGTTAATCAGTGTTATGTTCAATTCGAAGTTGTTGATTTTCATTATCGCGTTCTAGCATGTGTCAATTCAATTATTGATCGCGCGAAGAAATATCGCTACACACGTCCAAAATAATCATGTCAAAAAGTCAGAAAACAATTGAACAAAATGCAAAAAAAAGAATTTCTGAATTGATCAGAGGAAGGTTTTCAAAGAATTTCCAGGCTCGTAGCGCCGAAACCGGGTCCCCAGCGCCCGCAGCATTAAAGGCTTTCGAACACAAGAGACCGCTATCTAAAGATGCACATTAGACGAAGGCTCTCACCACATCCGACGTACACCAGTGGTTAAGGTGGTTTTTGCGCAGCGACCGGGAATCGAACACGAAGAGTCCAATATCTTGGTCAGAGATAACCTGAGGGTATCACCCTCCAGGCCACCCGGCCGCTCTGGTGACAACCAGGCATCACTGTTTGGATAAAGAAGGGTGAGGGGGCCAGCCTCAGGTTGAGAGGGCGAAGGTGAAGTCGAAGGTGAGAAAGGAAGGCAAATGCTTCCTTCTCAAAACGAGAAGGACTTGACGCGTTTCTGTCTTGACGCGTCGTTGCCGTCGCCGTCGTCCTTGTCTACCCGTCGGGAGTTGCTCATTCACCCACGCTTCACCTACCTAGTCCCTGACGCTGGCTCACCTCCATCTCACCTCTTGCTACCCTTTGACGTCGTTCTTTCCTACTTTAAAAATCATCAGACGAGAAGCAGTGAAAACTTTTCAGATCTTCTCACTTTCCATCGCTTCCACCCACCACTCACAAACCTTCCCCCCCGACAACCACACAACCCACTTCGTCGCCTCACAACTTCACAACACAATCAACCAGCTTACAATCTTGCCTCATCACCTAAACCACGTAAGTCAACGTCTGAATTACTCTTGTCCGTCCTTTCTTCCAGTCTATTCTATTCAGCTTTACGATCAACGTCTCTTATCGATCGCAAAGTGAATCCCGTCCGCGCGATGTGACTCTTCCACTATTCAACCCCCATTCTCTCCCACAAATCCAAGACTTGCCTCATTCTGCTTTACTCGCTACTTTCGACAATATCTGACCGTACAGTAGAATCCTACACGATGTCTCAGGCTCAAGAGCTCCCTCCCGTCGTCTCTGGCGTCCCCGCCGTCGCCGCCGACAATACCCAGAAGACGGCGACCAAGAAGACCAAGTCCAAGTCCAAGACGCTCAAGAAGATACTGCCTTCCGGCGCAGGCTTCGAGATGTACCGCGACCCCACCAATCAGGAGGTGAAGTACCTTGACGACCAGAACGAGACTATTGCCTTCAAGAACGCTCTGCACGCCGTCACTCCCAACCTCGACACCCGCGCCGTCGACGCCGCCATGGCCGAGCTCTTCGAGAAGGCCACCAAGCTTGCGCCTCACATGGCGGCTACTGATGGCACTGCCGGAACCTTCATCGCCGCCGCCCGCAAGGCCAACTGGACCAAGACCGCTCTGAGGTACATGAAGCCCACTGTCCCGGCCAAGGTCATGATGCGCCTTTACGAGGCGCGCCGCCTCGCCATCAAGTTCTCGGGATACCGCCAGCATCCCATCGCCTACGACGAGGAGACTCATACCGCAAAGGCCATCGACGTCCTTCTCCAAGAGAAGCCTGATGAGAAGCCTGACACCTTCTTTGCCGACTGGACCAACGAGCAGCTCGAGAGAATGATGGGCAAGATCCGCCGTAAGGAGCGCGCCGACTGGGTAAAGGGCAAGGAGGATGATAAGGAGGGTGAACTAATGAGCCCCAAGGAGGCTAGAGAGTTCGCCGAGGCCCAGAAAGCTGCTCAGTCGGAGCTCGAGGATGCCCTTGCCATGAAGATGCGTGAGTTGGGCATCAAGAATGGTGGTGCTGGTTTTCTCTCGCACTAGACAGGATGTCTTTTTCACGGAGACGACCACCTAATGACGACAAGCGACGAACAAGGGCATGGATACGCACAAGGAAAGGGTGTTGGTCGGCTTTGCTCAGTAATGAAGACATCACAAAGAATAGCACCAGGTCTTTATGACTTACCACATCCTTATACAGTCTTCTCCATTCTTCTTCATGCCAACAATGAATCTCATTCACTGTCCCTATGAGTCAAAAGCTCAGTTCAAAAGTGCTAAAATGTTGTTCAAGTAGGATGTATTCAAAAGCTCCAAGCATCAGCTACGAAAGTGTACATGTCATCGCCATCATCTGTCCCACAGCTCAACTGAGAATCTCAGTTGGCTCCCAAACAAAGCAGCTCAAAAGGAAAACGCCACCACTCAACGCCAATTCCAAGGGGTATCGAAATGGTTTCTGTTGCTTTCATGTGTCGTTGGAGATTCATCCGTTATTGAGGTGTGTATAGCTTCAGAAAACTTGCTTCCAGGTGCATGAATCTTTCCCCCGTTCATTGCGAAGGCTGTGGAGGGGGAGGCGGGGGTGGTTGAGGGTTCAAGAGGCGATCTTGGACATTGCCCGTGTCGTTGAGGTAGACATCAAGCATGCCCGGTTCACTGCTGTTATATCATTAGCCCCCGAAGCAAGATTTTGCATGGGATCTTTGCCTACCCATTTACGAAGACGTCAAAGTAAGTGTTCTTGTTCATAGTGACAGCTGATGACACGAGGTCTGAAACAGATTGGTGGGCAGCAAAATCGATAGATGCAGAGGGCGAAGAATGCTTGACTGCGATTAATCGGCGACGGGGTTCTCCAACTTTCAGTTACCTTTTCACAATCTCAAGATGAGGTTGAGGGGGTATTTATACTCAAAACTTCCATGATCAGGAACTTCCTCTCGGATATCGTACCCTGCCACGTTTCTCGCTCCATACCACGCAGCTCTCCGCTGGTCACCTGCTCCATCGGAACGCAACTGACACCATTCCCACTTTCACAGCAAAATCCCGACCCCGTATCCGTACCCAATACCACGCCGGAGATCCATTATCAGACCCAGAATCGAGCCGAGGGGGCCACCCCCAAAGCGGGCCAAACCTCATGAGACCCGGCACAATCCACGACAAAACCAAGGCCAAAACAACGAAGCCGACCAACCGGACGCAAATCCCACCCCAAACATGAGGCTCTGCCTGCGGTCATCCTCGCGACTCGGTCGGGCTTCGTCCAGTCGCCGTGACGGACGATTCACCCCGTGCCGTTTTTCGTCTCTCAGCGGGGCCGACGACGCGCGCGCACACGGCGAGCTCATCCAACGACATTCCGAGTTCAGGCTCTACGACACGCCCTCCCCCCTCCCGGGATTCTTCATCGAGAAAGGATGGGCCAGAGATTAAACCGTTTCGTTTTGACTTCTGCCAGACGAAGGTGTGTAGAAACCACCCCTCTCGCTCTCTCGATGAGGACTTTCTCCCCGGTCTTTCTCCCTGGTCAATTTACATGCAGGCTTTGCAGCCAACAGCGCAACATACATAGCGCCCCTCACCAAGGCCCAATCACCCCCACATCCATGCCTCTCTTGCATATGAGACTGCATACAGACTTCGTGGCACCGCTCAGATTTTGCAGTGAAAGTAGAGGCAAGGTTGCTCGCATTGAGGGATGCGGTGTGCGAGCGACTCGCTTGTGGGGGGAATGCAGACAATAGTTTCCAACATATGTGCGTATCATGGAGGTAGCCCGCCGGTCTCGCGTCGTGGATCAGGGTACAACCATGCTCCATCTCTGCGTTCTGCGTGAGATTACAGGTTGAGTGATGCTCGAGAGGAGCTGACGGGGTGGTGTGGTGATGTACATGTAGCTGAAGCTCGCGAGGGAGCTCGTCATTTCTTCAGTGATTTGCGGCAATGCGTGTTGATCAATGTGTGTGATCGAGAGTCCCGCAATGTGGCGTATTGATCTTCGTCTCGGGAGTTATTCGCGCAATGGTTTTATTCGGGAGCTCGCGATCAATCCCCGAGATGCGTTTTCAGCAGTCAATAAGCTTCGTGTTGTGTTGTTGTTAGATGGGAGGTATTGTGGATAGCATCGCCAAGCATGGCACGGGTAGCAGACCCGAGCTTGGCAGCTCGACGCGGGGAAACAAGCAGCAAACTTCAGGTCATAGCTTCAGCTTGACACGCCAAGACTCATGGGTTGAGTCGTTACCTTCCATATAAAGACGCTGTACCTCCGATTACTACTTTGGGTATCGCCTTCGAGGCGTTCAGGTGTAACTAGTTGACCGAACAAACGTCAGTATGGCATGATACGAATCGTCCTAGACCACGACACCTCGTAAATACCAACATGCCGCAGGCCACGTAACAACAGCGGTATCAAGATGAACCAGACGATTGGAAGGGTACACGAGCTACGGCCGGGAGATAGGGCAGATGATCGCGTACAGGTTTGACGTACATGTCTGACGAGGATCAGGGGTTGAGGATGGCAGATACGTGCATATTTTATACTACATTACAGGCCTTGTTTCCTGCAGAGCCTCAAAGAAGGATCGTTCCGCATAAGCCTTGCCAATGATTTTCAAGCTCGCTTCTATCGTACATGTAATCGCCACAGCTAGAGTGTCAGCTGAAATCTCCTGAAGTTGGTTCAGACCATCCACTCTGGTTACGCGGAGAGTAAAGTATAGCTTAAGATTTCAACGAGAGATCTTCTGTGTTGGATTGTTACTGTGAGTCTTGGTGCTTCTAGCGCCACAATTTAAGGAGCGTATACGAGGTAATATGGTGAGCAATGAAACTCATCCAAACGCAGTCCAGCAGCTACTCTGTATGTCCTGAGTCCAACCCCAGCTTCCCAGCCAATCGGACAGGAAGAACTGAAACAACATATTGACCCGAAGGTAATCAACACTAGTACTTGAAGATATTTCATCTCCAAAGTGGGGTATCAAACAAGCCCTTACTGCCTCCTCGAAATCTCAAGCCCCCACCAGGCGCATTCAATACCGCCATCCGCCTTGAAGGACAATAGAAGAGGTGCGCATGTTGACTACCAGCGAACGCTGTTTCACTTCTTGCCACCATTCTGAAGCCTATCAGGAACACTAGTGGTGTCCTTGATGTAGATGTCAAGCATCGGGCTCGGCGAAGTACTAGATCGTGGTTAGTGACCGTGATCATACGTCTTGATGAAACGGCTTACCTGTCAGCCATGATGTATTTCAAGAGAAGGAAGACAGGACGTGAGTTTTTGAACGAGAGAGTTCGGAATTGTCTTTTATGCAGTATGTGTTTCAAGAAGCCCAGCTTCGATGCTGCTTGTGTCGAAAGCTCTACCTTCTGATGGTTACTATTCAGGGGTATTTATAATTTCTGCCCAGAGAATGTAAACAACATCTGCCGATGCATATTAGTGAACATCTTGTTGTCCCTCTCGGCTACTGCTCCCATCTTCACCCATCCATGAGATAGTATCCTCGCTCGTGGGGTCAGCTGGCATGCGCTAGAGTTAGGGTCCCCCTTCACAGCAATCCGACCGCATACTCTAGCCCAACACCCTTGCTCGCGGAGCGAAGGCCAGGAAGCCGATACTCCCTTCCGACCGTCCAGGGATCCCGTATCATCTGCCATGAGAATCTACCCAACCACAGACGATGACAGAGCTCGAGTCTCCAATTATTGAGGCTCTGGGTGGAAATCCCCTTTGTTGGCATGTGAGGTGGCACTCCGCTATCACCTCGGAGTCAACCTTCTTCTTTTGCTTGTCGCCTTCCGTCTGATTTCCGACACCCATCCGTCGTCCGTCATCTGCTCACCCCTGCCTACCGGATGTGGCCACGATGCGCGGGATGGCACTCGGGACGGCATGGGACGGCACGTCCACGACAATGGCGCTTAAACTGTCTAATGTAGACTGTCTCTGATAATCAGGCTCTCGTCACTGTGAACTTTGTTCAGTCCTCGGTTCGTATACCCATCATACATAGGAACATGGCCCACATCCATCCTGGGAATCCTGGCTGGCGACCGTTTTAGCCAAGGATGCCGAATACATAGTACATGCTGCTCTTGCATGAAGCAACCCCATGGGCCCATATAGATGCATCAGGGTCAAACAAGCCCTCCAATCAGGACCACGTGTGATATAACATTGCAGCTTCCCCGCTCCGCGATGTCTACACACATAGAAGATACTCCGTACGCCACAAGTCTTGCAGCATTGGCACATTGTGCTCGAGGTGGTCGGCGATTAGCCTTACAGGGTAGGAGTTACGGCGTCGGTCTCCCCTAGAGCATCGAAAGGGTTACCCTGGCGTGGCATCGGTCCCCGTTGAGTTCCTTCGGCAGGTGATTGTTTCCGGTTTCGAGCATTCGTCATTTTTGCACTTTACTGAAGAAAATGATCGGTCTGGGTACCCGAGTGTTCTCTCCCTGTGAGCTTCCTGTAAACTAACCTTGATCCGCTTCTTTCGGTCATGCTCGGGGCCGTGTTTCCGTCCGTGACGTCGTCCTCGTCGTGGCCGTCGCGAGAATGGCGATGAGGCTTCACCGCCAAAGCCATTGTGTCCCAAACCGAGCTCCGTGAGATAGTCCCCCACGGGGATGAATACACCGGCTGGATTGGTCATCAATTGTAATCAGATGAGGGGTTCCTGGGACGAGAGATTGGCTTCAAGATAGGCACGGATGGCAAAATTGGAGCTATTCATGTCGAGAGAGCGCCGCACACCGTCTCCCATCGGCAGGAGGCGTCATCATGGTCTGATAAACTGTCCACGAGACTATATTTGAGTCGGGATAACACTCAAGTCCGATGCCACGTACGTGGTGATGCGGGACGGGCTGCAAATTGTGTCGACGTGGTGAAATCTTCCGGACGAGGATCAGGGATAAAGAGAGTCATGGACACCAGCATCAAAGACACAGTTCAGCCCATGGGCGCCCTCCCCTAACGGCAAGAAGAGCCTCAAGCCACGCCAGTCAGGAAGCGAGAACGAAATGCTCTTATGCGAAAGGTTACTGACACGTGGGGGGAATAGAGGGGGTTGTTGCTTCAAGATAGCTAGGAAACATCAAAACTTCGCCCAGAATAGCCTCGTGGACAGCGCCCATCAGATTCGTCTAACCAACCAAGCCCCGCGCGGGTGGCTTTAGGTGTCAGATCATCACGACTCGCCATATCTAAGGCCAATGGTTCACCGGCTGCGGGAACGGGTTCGAACCCGAGAAGGGCAAGCAGAACGAACGGTGTGGAGGGATGGGAGATTTGATGAGTGGAGGAAGTGATGAAAAAGGACAAGAGTGGGTTGGGTGATGAGAGAAAGAAGAAGTGAGTGGCCGCCCGGGGTGGATTGGTGTGGAATCACACTCTACCAACACCACCCAAGGCCGGCCCAGGACGCGGCCACGGAGACGTCTGCATCCATGTCCGGTTAGCTGCTGCGTGGCTGCTTCTGAAGAGGCCGCTCCAACAAGATGTGATTCCAGCGCACACTTTCGCTGTGACCTTCCCAGAATCCCTGGGCCTCTTCCTCCTCGCCTTCCGTCTCTGTAGCCACGGCCCACCAGTCTTTGAGCAGAGCCGCACAGCCGCATCTTTCGGGGTTGAGCGGACACCCCAGATCCTGAAGCTCCTCGAAGTTCGAGGAGCTTAGTTTGCTGTGAAAGTGCAGTCCTTTTGGTGGTGGGTGTGAGGGGGGAGGACCACGAGTCATACCCGGAAAGCAAGGTCGCTTTTGAATAGTACTGTGCAGGAGGCAGTTCGCCTTTTTTGCACATTCGGTTCCTATTTACTGTCGGTCACATCTCATCCTTCCGATCGTTCGGTTTTCAGGTCTTTAATTCAGGAGGAGAGAAGAGAGAAACGTGGAAATGCGAACGGCAACTGTGTGTTGGGGGCGGTGTCGATGCGTAGGGCTGGACTAGGCTGGAACTGCTGACAGTGTTGTTGGTTTCTCCAAGCTGTCAGCAAGATTGCACTTTCGAGAGACTACATCTCTTGAAGAGAACCTCCATCTATTCATCTTTGTCTGTTGAATCTCTAACGTCTGCAAGACAGGAACATCAATCGATAGCGCACGTCCGAAGCCCGTCAGCTCAGATCTTCGACTTCTCCGACTCCTCTCTCGCCCTCTTCGCCTCCTTCTCCTCCCTCAAGACCTCCTCCCGCCCCCGAACCTCGACCTTGCGCGGGCCCTCGCGCGTGAACTTGACTAACACGACCCTCTCCCAGTCGCCCCCGCGCCCCGAGCCCTTGAGCTCCGGCCCCGGCTTATCGATCCCGAGCACGACGCGGTTGTCCTCCTCGCGGATGAACAGGTTATGCGGGCTCATGACCTTGTCCGCCCAGGGGATCTCCGACGTGGGCTGCTTCCTCGCTGCCTCCGACTCAGCCGTCGGGATCCGCTTCAGGAACTCCTTCAGTTGCTCCCGCTGCGCCGCGAAGTGCTCGACGCCGGCCCCGCTTGACGAGCCCTTGCAGAACTGCGCGACGAGGAAGAGCAGGTAATACTGCGGCGGGAAGAGGATAATCTCGCCCTTGTCGGCGCGGGAGAGCCATACGGAGGCGTCGTCGAACTTGGCGGCCGTGTGCTCCACGCCCCCGTCCGGCGTCGGCACGATGATCTCGTGCTCCGCGGCCTTGGCGCCTGTTGAGGCAGAGTGCGGGAGCATGTAGATGTACATCTGCGTTGTGAAGCGTTTGGGAACGTTGGTTGGGGTGACCCATCTCGTGAAGGCCAACAAGCGATCTGTTGCGCTTGTCAGTGAGCTGTTGCATCATCCATTTGCCAGTCAAAGATGGCTATGCTACACTGACGCATTGCCAGCGTATACTTCAGCATGACGATGATGCTTCCACTTAAGAGGTTGCAGACCACAGCCTTGCAGGATTTGTCGATGTGAGATGAATTGACAGGAAACAGGACCACATACCAACGTCCGGAACACCCCCAACACTCTCAACCCACTCCCCAAACCTCACCTCATTCCCATGAATCCGCTTCCTCGCAACGTCCCTATCCGCAGATGACAAGTTCACCAGCGCAGCCTCACCCCCCGCCACCGCTCCCTTCCTCGTCGCAAGCAGAATCCCCGTCTCCTCAAAACACTCCCGAATCGCACCAAGCCGATACGCAGGCCCGTCCTCATGCCTCCCCCGCGCCTCGGGCGCAGGAACCTCCCCGTCGTGGAACGCGTCCAAGTTCCCGCCGGGAAAGACATGCGCGGAGGCGAACGACGTAGACGTCTTCACCCGGTGGAGCAGCAGGACCTGGTTCGTCGGCGAGAGGAGGAGGATGCTGGTGCCCGGTTAGCGCGCGCCTGTTGGGTCGGTTTGCGAGGGTTGCGGCGTACCTTGAACTCGGCCGCGGCGCCTGGACCTCCTTCTTCTCCTTTGATGAAGAGGATGCCCGCTTTTGTGACATGATTGCTACGCCCGTCGCGCCTTCGAAATGAAATGTGGCTGTTGTGAGTGGCGGCGTATTCGGACTCGTCGGCCTTCGGGTCGAGCTTCCGGTCGCAATTGAGCGCGAATTCGTGAATCGGATTGAGAGTATTGATGAATTTGACCGCGCGCGAATGCACCGTGAAAATATGAATGTAGACATTAGAAGATCCCCGGGGAACAGCCTGTCCGGCTAGCTCAAAGTCATGAGGTGTGTTGCGGACTAGATCATCGCAGCGGGGTTGTTTGATGTTTTGCCGAGGTTCGGTGAGCGCCCTGTGACCGCGCCCTGCGCCGGTTGAGGAATGCCGTGCGGCGAGCACCGATCGATATCCGGACTTCTCATTCTCAAATCATCATGAATAATTGGAGTCGAAAGGCACTGAGATCAATATATCAACGTATAAAAGTTTGGTATTGCGCATGTTAAGTGAATGCTAGGCCTCTCCAAAGCTGTGCCTGTGCCTACCCAAGTTACGCCGTGATGAATGCATAAACATGTAGAGGGTATCCTTGCCTCAACTCCAAATCAATATCTCTTCCTCTCGCCTCCTCGCAAGCTCTCGCGCCAAAGACAGCAAACACTCTTGGACTCACACCATTGCTTCACTTCAACCGCGGAGACCTCGCCGTCGTAGCCAACTCTGGACAGCTGACCTGTGTTCAGCCAAGTGGCAAGGTCCTCCAGCACAATAGGGTCATACATCAACATCATCTCATGAAAGGTGGGCTTCTTCGGGTCCGTGGTTGGGGGTGCCGTCGTCACGGCTTCGGTGATGCACTCAAACAGAGCCGCAGACTCCTGGCTCTTTGGCGACGCAGCGAGCGACATCTCCGTATCTTCCGTAATTGATAAGGAAGCATCCACCGGCGGCGGTGACGAGAACATTGGTTCCGGAGATGAGTAGGGCGACGGCGACAGTGACCCTTCAGAGGCCGAATCAGGAATCTCGATAATGTTCTGCGACGCAAGCTTCCTCGCGCGTGACGCCGCCGGCGAAGCTACATCTGGAGTATCTGCAGCTGCCTTGGATTTACCCTTGTTGCTTATCGTGCCGCCGGTGGTTCGTGTCGGCTCAGCGGTTTTCCTCGGCCGTCCGGGTCGCCGTTTGGGAGATGGCGGCGGAGGCTGAGCTGACGGCGGCGGCTCACTGGACGGGATCTCGATGCTACTCTTTCTCGGGCGACCCCGCGGGCGTTTGGGCGACGACATGAGTTCGATGCTGGGGGTCTTCCTGGGCCGTCCCGGCCCACGTTTAGGTGACACCTCCTGGGATGCTGGCGCAACGTCACTGTTCTTTCTCGGACGGCCCCGCGGGCGTTTGGGTGACACAGCAGCTGCAGCCCTTTGCACCTTGGCAGCTGTCTGTGACTCAGATATCGTCGAGATCATCGGATGGTTCGTGGGGAGGGAAGAAAGAGCTGGTCGCTGCTTACTTTCCCAGCACTGGTCCAATAGAGCAAGCATAGCCGTGCGTCTTTTGACTGGCTTGAACCCGTACGAGGAGATTTCACGTGCGAGCTGGACGTCAGTGTATAGGTCGAATCTGGGTTTGCTGGGTTCTTGGACAGGTTTGGCTTTGGCAGCAGGCTGTCGTGTTCCTCTGCCAGTTACTGACGGCAACCGCGGCGGCGGCAGGTCAATGTCATCCTCGGAGATGTCCTTCTCGGCTCGGTATGCAGCCTCATGTTCGGGCGCAGGGCTTGGTTCCTTCGGGGCGGGTTGAGCTGCCGCGGGTTGGAAGTTTGGTGCCTCCTCTTGGATGCTAGGCAGCTCCCCCGCAATCGCTTTTCCGAGAAGATCGTCAATATCAGGAAACGAGTCATCTGATGGGAAGTGATTCGGTATTGATGGCGCCTGCTTGTCCGCGGCCACGTATCCAAATGGATTGGGCCCTTCAGATGTGCCTTCGTTTCCCTGTGGCGTGTCTGCCAAGTTGATGACTTCGAGGTCCAAGACTCGTCCATCTTCGTCTCTTGCACCGACACCCCATAGCTTCTGTCGCGGTTCTGGCTCTACCGCATCACTGTTGATGGGCGTCACGAAGGGGTCGTTCTCCTTTCCTCGCGAGTTTGAGGCTTGGAGAGCTGATTGGAGGTCTCGTAGGAACGTTGGCGAGTGTTCCCGAGCCAGCTGGCTCGAGGTGCCAAAGACATAGTCCTGGTTAGCGGCCTGTCTCAAAGCTGCGGTCGGTGAAAGGAGGACAGGTTCCGGCGGTGGCATCTTTTTCGGCTTCTTGGCCTTGGATGCCCTCTTCTTTCCCTTGCCCTTCGCCTCCTCTGCTTCGACGGCGTTTCTCTCTGGTGCAAGTGCAGATGGATCCTGCTGCTCAGTAGCTTCTGGAACCTTATAAGCAGCTGTGGCTAGCTCAGTGATAGTTCGAGGCTTCTTCCTGGGTGCCTTGGCCTTCGGGGCCGCTCTCTCGGACGGGCCCGTCTTGGCCGTTTCGTTGATAGATACAGTCTCGATCAACTTCCTCTTCCCTAAGACCTGACGCTCATTGTCGGGTGGCTCGACGGAGGGCCGCGCCTGCTCCTCCTCCGGGTGCGCATAGTTCTTGAAAAGATTGTCGAAAGTCTCCTTTGAGGTTATGAGACTTGAGGTCTTATCGGTTGAGGAAAGCAAGTCCACGACCTGTTGATTTGAACCAGCAGCAGTATCGGCAGGTGGTGGTGTCCAATCTTTGCGACGGCGCATGGCCGCCTCCAAATCCGAAGGCCCGTCCGCATCTTTCTTGGTCTTCTTTGGCGGCTTAGGCGCCTCGGCCTCCTGGTCCTGGCCCTGGTCCTCGTCTTTCGGTTTGGCAAAGTGGCGACTGACGGTTTCCTCCTTCTTCTTCCTCGTCGTTCTAGCTTTGGCCGCAGGTTTGGCCTTTGTAGCCTTGGTCTTCTTCTCTTCTTTCTCGGCAGCGTCCTTCAAGTACTTCTTCCACGGTTGGTCGGCCTCGGTTTCCTCCTTCTCCTTGGCGGCCTTCCCAGCTTTGGCTGGTTTTGGAGGCGGTTGGCCTGGCTTCTTCTCCAACACCTTGACACCTCTCTTCCGCTTCGGTTTCGACACCGTCGCGAGGCACACAACAACTGGCTTCTCCTCTTCGGGTAACGGTGGCGGGGGCATGCCAGAGTTTTCGGTCGGGGGTTTAGACGGAGTCGTCAGGTCGATCGTGGAGTGCTCGTGGCGGAGGAAGCTGGATACGCTACTGAAGCTATGGCTTGCATTGTCGGGAATGGGCATTGCCGCGCTGCCACTTCGGAGCGGAGGTCGAGAAGGGTTCTGTGATTTGATCTGGTCGAGAGACGGAAGTCCTGGCGAGGAGGAGGAGAAGCTGTAGGGGTCATGAGGAATGGTCCCGAACGGAGACCCCATCGTGAATCTCGGCAGGCCCAGGGTGATGCGCCGGGCGCATGGTTTCAACACAAGCCGCAGCAGGATGTTTGTTGGGGGTCTGCAGGAGACTATCGTAGTGACTGCAAGGCGTGCGTAGACATTGAAGTCGCCCGTAGTGTCTCAGATGTATTGGTGGTGGCAATGGCGCTTCGAGTTGTCATTCACGCCCTCCTTCAAGAAGCAAAACACACTACGCGCGACACCACTAAGACCACTAAACGGGACCGAAGCCCCAGCGGAGCACGTACCAACGCTGCAGCGGGGTGGAGGCCCGAGCGTCCCAAGCGCCCTCGACAACCGCGTCATTGCCGCGCAGTCACCTGACTCAAGCGACACGTGACTGCAGCCCTGCCGCCGGCTCGGCAGGCGCAACCCACCGGACTTTTTGGCAGGAGGCGCCCACACAGTTTTTTGGCAAAATTAAGAAGTCACCCCCACCACGCCTCAGTCTCTTCCCGACGACCACTTCCGCGTAACGCAAAATCACCAACAACTTCTCTAGACAACCCCCCGAACGCCAACCGCAGCAATGGAGAACGACAAGGGCGAGATCGTCGATCTGTAAGCGAACACCGAACTACCCGTCCTCGAGACGCCACGTCACGATGCACCCGCGCGCCGGCAGCCGAATTCTCGTTCTGGAGGAAAGAAGTTCAAGAGGGAAACGAGAGCAGAAGAAGGCGGCATTTTTTTGCGTGGAACTTCTCTCGGCTCCCCTCTCGGACCTCTGCTTCACGATTGAGAATTGGGAGGAAGGCCAGGGATCGCAATGCGACGGAGGATGAATAGGCACAGAGACGGATTTGCTAACATGTTTCCTCCTCCAGCTACGTTCCGCGCAAGTGCAGCGCCACCAACCGCATCATCAAGGCCAAGGACCACGCCTCCGTCCAGATCTCCGTCGCCAAGGTTGACGAGAACGGCCGCGCTGTCCCCGGCGAGAACCACGTTTACGCCCTCTGCGGTTTCGTCCGTGCCATGGGTGAGAGCGACGACGCTTTCAACCGCCTTGCCCAGCGCGATGGCCTCGTCAAGGCCGTCTGGTCCGCCCAGCGATAAATGCTGAGGCTTCGTCCTCGGGGGAGGAAAGGAAATGGTACGTTGTGGACGGGGCTTTGCAGAAGGCTCTCGAGGGATTTTATTGGCGTCCAAAAAGCGAAGCCGGACTCGGACTCGGTGACTGACTCTTTTCTCTCAAAAGGTCTAGTCGTTCGGTTCGGTCGGTCTACATGGATCTAGAGTTGGTTGCATGGGACAAAAAATCGCCAATTCGAGGCGTCCGGCTCTCTGAGGAGAGGAAAATGGCATAGGAATGGTTCACGACTACCCAACACAATGAGATTTTCCGCGTTCGAGACAAACAAGAACAAGCCTCTCCCGTCCAGTGACTCTCGTCCTCGTCCTCGTCTACCGCCCCTCGACTGCGAAACTCCTCCCCCGTACCCAATTCCTCGTTCCCGGCTAGCGAAGGATTCTCGTGCCACCCTCGATGGTCTCCCATGGCCGAGGATTCTGGGGCTACCTCGATAGCCTCCATGCCGCAGATCAAAGTATGAGGCCTTGAAAAAGCCGTGGCGGTTAAGGTGTTCGCCATAGTACAGATACGGGTCTCACATGTCTAGGCACTAATTGCTTCAATACGATGCCTGTTTCTCACCTTGAGTTCGCCATCTTTTTGTGTTTTTGAAATGGTGCAGAGCTACATGGCCAAGAGTTGACTCGCTTGCTACCATTCGAATGTTGATGTTTTCCGGAACCCAGTCCACGGCTTCCTGTGGGAGGCAGCTGGGTGCTCCTCACCTCATCCACTGAGCCAGGGTTGACTACAGACACGCAAAGTCATCGCAAAAGTGAAGCGCATGTAATGCGTGTAATCATTGATCGCTGTGACGCTAACTTCAAAGAACATGATCATAACTCTAAACAGCTCATCTGCTCCGTCCTCTACCATCACCACCGCCATCTACAACACATAACGGAAGTTGGGGTTCTCCATATCAGTCAAATCAACACCCTCATCCTCATGCTGAGCGTCAGGCGTCACCGCAGCCGCAGCAGCCGCCTCGTCCCTTTGCTTATTCCTACGCATCAACATCACCCGCAAAGAGATGGCGATACACATCTGCGCAACCGAACACGCAAGAATGACCTTGCACCCCGTCGGGTACAGCGGCGCCTCCTTGGCCAGGAAAGCATGGGGCCCAATAACGTTTCCGACGCAGTACGCCGTGAAGACGATGGCCGAGGCCGTAATACGCTTCGTGTAGCCACCCAAATTCGTCGCCGGCATCTGCAGCGCGAGCACCAGCGACGCGACGAACGAGCCGACAAGGTAGTACCCGAACAGCACGCCGACCTTGTAGTGCGCCCTGTCCAGCTTCCAGATCATGACGCAACCCAGGATGGTCGGGATCAGCCACAGTGCCATCACCGTGGTGCGCTGGTTCTTCAGCTTCGTGGCCGTGTACGCGCCGGACAGGATCCAGAAGACCTGGAACGCGCCCTGCGGGATGCCGAGCGCGGTCGTGAGCAGCGGGTCCGAGACGAGGCCCTTGATGATGAGCTTGCCAAAGTTGGCGACGCCGCCGTTGATGACCTCGTTGAGCAGCACGAAGAGCGTCAGCAGCCAGACCTGCGGGTCGAGCACGGCCTCCTTGATCTGGTACCACTGGACCGTCTTGTTGAGCACGCCGGTGCGGGCGAGGCGCGCGCGGCCGACGAGCAGGGCGCGCTCCTCGAGCGAGAAGCGCTTGGCGGTGAGGATGCTGTCGGGCAGGCAGAAGAGCAGCAGGATGCCCCAGAGGACGGTGATGCCGCCGCAGATGAGGAAGACGGCCTTCCACACGGGGAAGGAGTCGATTTGCCCGATGCCGTAGCTGAGGATGCCGCCTAGCATGGAGCCGACGCCGTTGCAGCAGTAGAAGATGCCCGCGCGGAAGGGCTGCTCCGATCGGACGTACCTGGAGTTATGTGTTAGCTAACTATACTCCGGGTTCGGGTGAGGTTGGAGTCACTTACCACATGGAAACCATCATCATGAAGCAGGTGGTGATCGGGGCCTCAAAGACTCCCAGGAAGAATCTGCACGCCGCCAGGCCGGGGAAGTTGGAGCACGCGGCCGTGATCATCAACACGGAACCCCACGAGAGCACGCACCCGGCCACGACCTTGCCCATCTGCGTCTTCTGCGCGAGGTAGACCCATGGGTACTCAGCAACCAAGTACGCCAGGTAGAAGATGCTCGCGAACCACGAGTACTGCGTCTGCGTGACGCTGGTGCTGGTGAAGAGGTCGAAGACGGCGGCGTACGAGAGCGCCTGCTTGTCGATGTACTGCAGCACGTAGGTGCCGGCGAGCAGGGGCAGGACGATGAGGTCGATCTTGCGGACGAGCTTGCGGTTCTTCTCCTTGTCGTTGACGAGCTCGGCGAGGTACTCCTCGGTGATGTTGTTCTGGTAGAGGAACTCGGCGGAGGCGTCGAGGTGCTGGACCTCGCCGGCGGTCAGCGACTTGGTCGGCTCGAGGCCGTCCTCGGCGGCCTTGATGTCCTTGTCGACGACGTGCGTGTTGTCCGCCATCTTTGCTGTCGTTGTCTGTCTCAAAGGACCGATGTGTCTAGCAACAGGAACAACAAGAGGCGTTGAAGTTGACGGCTCGACCTTCGTGACTTCACGGGGAGGGGAGAGGACATGATGTTTTAATGCCCCGTCGCCAATTGGCCATTATCTCGACCCCCCGCAGGCTCACGAGGCCTGGTCTCCGGGGTGCAGTTGATAGACGAGCCCTCTCCCAGATAGTGCAGATAGCCCGGGGAACTGTCAGTCCTACTCTGCCAGTTGAGTAAACCAAACAAGCATCTTATCAGGAACCGGACCCATGCCCAGGAAACCCCATAACGGGCTACTTTATCCGCAGTCCTGGGTCTGCCAATGGCTGGTCTGGCTATCGCGGGGAACACGGCCGGGGGCCGCATGAGTCGAGAGGAGGTCGGGGTCTTGCCGACCGGCGCTGATAAACATGATAAGCCTGAAGATCAAAGAGTGCTTCGGACGACAGATCTGGGCCCGAAAGCGCACTTCTTGAGCCGATATCGCTCGGCCGCCCGATCCCCGCGGGAAAACATGGCTTCTCTCTACCAACGTCGCGGCTTTCCCTACTCATTTAACAATGCTAGTCAACTCAATTGGGAGGGCCTGTCTGCCGTGCGATAGTTGCTGCAACGGCGATCCGGTACATCCATCCGCCGATACCTGATCTAATCATCAACCACACCCACCCCAAGCTTTACCAAGCCCCCGGTTCACCACCCACCTCTCACCCTTGCCCCAACCAAGACACCCATCCAAGACATACACACACACATACATTCCCAAGATGGGCTCCAAGGTTGAGGACCGCCCCTCGGTGACCATCGCGCAGGGCACGGTGGTCGGCACCGTCGTGACGGAGGCCATCCCGCGGCCGGTCGAGGCCTTCCGCGGCATCCCGTACGCGCAGCCGCCGACCGGCGACCGCCGGTTCCGGCCCCCGGTGAAGGTGGAACCGTCCACGGCGACGATCGACGCCTCCAAGTTCGGCGCCGTCGCCCCGGGCAAGCAGCTCTTCCCCGGCGGCCCCAAGTTCGAGTATAGCGAGGACTGCCTCACGGCCAACGTCTTCCGGCCGCAGGGCGCGGGCAAGAAGGACCTGCTCCCCGTCGGCGTGTACATCCACGGCGGCGCCTTCAACCGCGGCACCGCCATGATGCACAACACGCCCTCGTTCCTCGCCAATTCCGGCCAGGACCTGGTCGCCGTGTCCTTCAACTACCGCATCGGCGCCCTCGGCTTCCTCCCCTCGACGACGAGCTACGAGCAGGGCGCCCTCAACCTCGGCCTCAAGGACCAGCTCCTCCTCCTCGAATGGGTGCGCGACAACATCGCCGCCTTTGGAGGTGACCCCAACAACGTCACCCTCTTCGGCATCTCCGCTGGAGCACACTCCGTAAGCTTCTTGTCTCTCCCCCAACTCCCGCCCAGAAACTAACACCCCTCCCCCCCAGATCGGCCACATCCTCGTGCACGACGAAGGCCAATCCGCCCCCCTCTTCCACAAAGCCATCCTCGAATCCGGCGCGCCCACCTCCCGCGCCGTCCGCCCCTACAGCGCCCCCATCCACGAGGCCCAGTTCGCCGATTTCCTCGCCGCCTGCGCCTGCCCGCCCGGCCTCTCCTCCGCCGACACCTTCGCCTTCCTCCGCGCCGCCCCCACCGAGACCGTCCAGGCCGCCCAGATCGCCGTCTTCGACAAGTACAACCCCTCCCTCCGCTGGGCCTTCCAGCCCGTCGTCGACGGCGACATCATCCCCCGCGCGCCCATGGAGTCCTGGCGCCTGAACAAGTGGCGCAAGGTCCCCATCATGACCGGCTTCAACCGCAACGAGGGCTCCATCTACATTAGCAAAAAGGTCGCCCGCTCCGACGAGTTCACCTCCTTCTTCGCCGACCTCCTCCCGCTCCTCTCCGCCGACGACGTCGCCACCATCGACGCGCTCTACCCGGACCCCCTCACCGTCGCGGACTCGCCGTACAAGGAGCAGCTCGAGGGCACCGGCGCGCAGTACCGCCGGCTCGAGGTCGCGTACGGACAGTACGCCTACGTCGCGCCTGTGCGGCAGACCGCGGAGCTCGCGAGCAAGGCGACCAACGAGCCGGTGTACCTCTACCAGTGGGGGCTCGAGAGCTCGCTGCTGGACCGCGCGCGGCACGGCGAGAACATGTACTACGAGACGTGCGAGCCGAACCGGACGGGCATCTCGGCGGCGCAGAAGGAGCTGTGCCTGACGTACAACGCATACATCACGAGCTTCATCGCGACGGGCGATCCGAACGCGGTGAGGGGGTCTGCGCCGGAGAGGCCCGCGTGGGAGCGGTATAGTGCGGAGGGGACGCCGAAGGCGATGGTGTTTGGGGAGGAGAACAAGGAGCTGATTGGGGGTGCGGCGGGCGTGCCGGCGAGGTTGCATGATGATACCTGGGCGAGGAAGGAGTCTGAGTTTTGGTGGAGTAAGGTGGATGTGTCGCAGCAGTAGGCTGTAGAAGGATAGAAAGAATCAAATCAGTTAAATGTGTCTGCTTGGTGGTGTCGTGTGACTGTTTATCTCTTTGGTGTTATCATGATATAAAGAGGCGACCCAGCAGCTGACATCTACGCTTTTAATTAATCATCCAATGTTATCATAGTACTTTTCGTCTGATTGATATCAAAACCATTGTTGCGTCAAACTTCCCGCTTCTATATTTGAAATTTTCGAATTTCACTATCCCACCCCTTCAACATCTCAACCCTACCTCCTCACCATACGATCCCTCCCAAACAACCGCCCCAAATACCCAACCTTGACCAAAAACGTACCCATCGGCACAAAAGCCAACATTCTCATCTCCCCCCTCCACTGCCCAACCTCCCACAACACCCCCTCCCTGTTTAACGCCACCGCCAGCGCCCCCCAGTGCGGAAAGTCCATCAGCGCGCTCACCAGCACGTAACCCCTGACAACCTTCCTGTCATTACTGTGCAGCATAATAACCCAGGTGAGCAGGGCAAACCCGAACAGCAGCACGGCGTTCTGCAGCGCCCAGAGGGTTTCTGTGGGCGTGGGCTCGCGCGGGCTGGAGGTCAGCGGCGCGGTGATGGATGAGGGGCTGAGAAGGGGCTGGATGGCGCCTAAGGGGCAGAGGAGGGGCTCGATGTAGGTGAAGAAGATGCGTGGGATTGGGGGCATGATTTGAGACATTTTGGACTTTTTTTTGTGATTAGGTATTTGGTGTGGTACAAACTGCGTGGTTGTTTGAGATGAGCGGTAATTACCTGACGAAAAATGTATTGCAGAAGTGGGAGAATTTAATGCGTATATGTATGGATTCTACGTCAAAGAAGAAAATCAAAATGATAATCGTTACCTAAGATGGCAAATGAGTGAAAGGAAGCCGATCCTTTGACGTAGAAGGAACCTGTAGTAGCATATATTGACCTCACGCTTACACTCCTTTTTTTGACCTGATCAAGACATTCGTTTACGTTTTGTAGTTTGTGTGTATACGTAGATATCCTTTTATGTTTCCTGAAATAAGTAATACGCTTCCGTAGTTAATTGCACGTGTAATAGCTTAGAGCATCCTCCTAATGCTATTTTTATGTGTTTATATCTTTAGTATTAAAAAAGTAAAATTTATTTAAGAGACTTAAAGTATTGTTTTTACATGTGAACTTAGGTAATCTTAAGTTATAAAATGTGAAAACATTTAACTTATTATTAAAGATGCTGTTCTTGCTATTTAATGATTTCTTTTAGAATCGAAAAGGCTACCCTCTTGTTGTGTCATTTAATCAGTGTAGTCCCACTCTTTAATCAGCAACATTTGTGTAGCCTTGATAACCCATCACTATCTTGACTTGTTCTTTTCTATCGTTACATGTGTCTGTTTGAGTAAGTGAATGAAGACTATTGACCTTACTATGCCTATTAGTCACTTACAGCTTTTGCACTCGAATCCCGCGCAGAGTACACTTGTGGACTCAGTATCCAGTCTAGCCAACCATCAGATCACAAAATCCAAACGTCTCATGAAACAGGAGATTAGATATCCAAAGAACCAGACTCCTCGTCTAGCCGTCTAACCATCTACCAACTCCCAGGCTTGCTAAAGCTCCCCGCAACGCCCATCTCCCCCTTCGCCTCCCTGCTCGCCCCCTCCATGCCCACAAGCTTCAACGGCCTATACTCCGCCGTCCACATCTGCTCCCTCACCCACTCGTCCAGCTCCCTGTCCTCCTCGGGGATCCCCTCCTCTGTCGCCACCCCCTCCGCCACCGCCGCCTTGATCACGTTCCTTGCCACCCTCACACTCACATCCCTCACCACATCCACCCCCGGGAGCAGCGGCGCCGTCTGGTCCTCCAGCGCGGGACTCAGCGCCGCCACGCCCTCCACCGCCGCCACGAGCATCTTGTCCGTGACCAGCCGCGCGCGGGACAGCACCGCGCCGAGCCCGATGCCCGGGAACACGACGCTGTTGTTGCACTCCGCGACCTCGATCTCGATTTCCTTGCCGTCGGGGCCCCAGGGGCCTTTGACGGGCTTGAAGGGGGATCCTGTGGCGACGAGGGCTTTGCCGTCGGTCCAGTTGAGGATGTCCTCAGGCACGGCCTCGTGGAGGCGGGTGGGGTTGGAGAGGGGGAGGATGACGGGGCGCTCGACGCCGGCAGCCATGGCGCGGACGATTTCTTCGGTGAAGGCTTTGGGCTTGGTGGACGTGCCGATGAGGACGTTTGGTTCCACCTTCTTGATGACAGATAGGAGGTCGGCGGAGGTGTCGTCCCATTCGGCTGCGTCGCGAGCGAAGCTCTTCTGCGCGGGGGAGAGCTCGCTCGAGGTGATCAGGAGTCCGGGCTTGTCAATCAGCCTGTAACTTGGTCAGTATTGATCCAGTGATGACGAAAGCATGAAAGAAGGCGTACCAGATCTGCTTGGCGGCGTCTTCCTTGCCGATGCCCCCCTCCGCGGCAATCGCATCCCGCACCTGGTCCGCGATGCCAACACCCGCCGAGCCGGCCCCGAAGATGACCAGCTTCAGGTCAGAGAGCTTCTGCTTGCTGACGTGCAGCGCCGCCATGATGGCCGCGAGGGTGACGCAGCCCGTCCCCTGCACGTCGTCGTTGAAGCAGGGGATATGCGGGCGGTACTGGTCCAAGATGCGTCTGGCTGTCCACACTGTTAGCCAAATCTAAGAGGCAAAGGAAGAAGAAGAAGAAGCAAAAACACACCATTTGTCAACCCGAAATCCTCAAAGTGGATATACGCCCTCGGATACAGCCTCCGCGCCGCCTTGACGAACTCGTCCACGAAGCGGTCGTACTTGTGCCCGCGCACGCGCTTCTGGCGCAGGCCGAGGTACAGCTCGTCGTCGAGCAGCTCCTGGTTGTCGGTGCCGCAGTCCAGCACGACGGGCAGCGTGCGGTTGGGGTGGATGCCGGCGCAGAGCGTCGTGAGGACGAGCTTGGCGACGGAGATGAGCACGCCGCCGACGCCCTGGTCGCCGATCCCGAGGATCTCCTCGCCGTCTGTCGTCTCCGTTAGCAAACACACTCCCCTTGCGAGTCTCGGGTCAGGAGTTACCAGTGACGACGATGTAGTCTATGTCTTCCGGCCTCCCCCACTGCGCCAGGTCATGATACACCCTGTCCACATCATTCACGTTCAAAAAGCACCCATCCGGCCTGCGGAACAGCCGCGAGAAGTTCTGGATCGCGTCGCCTTCAGTCGGCGTGTACACGATGCTGAACATCTCGGGCAGGTGCTCCTGCAGCAGGCGGTAGTACAGCACCTCGTTCTGCTCCTTGAGGGAGGTGAGGAAGGTGTTCTTGGCGAGGTCGTCGTGGCGGCTGGCGTACTGCTCGTAGGCGCGCTTGAGCTGCTGGTCCAGCGTGTGGATGCTCTGCGGGAGCAGACCGGTGAGGTTGAACTCGCGGCGCTCGTCGTGCGGGAAGGCGGTGCCCTTGTTGAGATAGGGCGTGTTGAGCAGGGCGGCGCCGGTGACGGCGCAGGGGATGGGGCCCGAGGTGCTGAGGGGGAGGTGGGAGAACTTTGAGGACGGCATTTTGTATGTTTTGTTAGTGTGATGTGTGGTATCGTGAAAGGGAGATGGGAGTGAGACGAGCTTGGGGTCAAGTTGTATTTCAAGACACAGAAACACCACGAGCACATGCAAAGGTTGCGCGATGTACGACGATGTCGAGAAGGATGGAAGCCATCTATTTTCCTTGGCAGGGAACACACGCTAGCTGATAAAGAGCTACGTACTGAAGAAACGAGGGTAAGGTGAGTGTGTGTGTGTTTGGTCGATAAAAGGTGCGGTTCTTGGGCTGACTGCCAAGTGACGTCAAGGCAAGTTCGGTGGTGACATTTCAGCGCCAGCCAGGCGGGAAGTCGGTGCCGGCACGCGCGACGAATCAACGGCGTCGGCGTCGAACTGGGTCCATCAAAGATTGGACGGCATCATCTTGCCGAACGGCGCTTCCCTCGCGTTCGATCTCAAGGACACGATCACAAAAAGAAGACACTCATCACCAAACACGCAATCATTTCACGCATAGTATGTCGGTACGCCTGGAGCCTCGCCCATGTAGGAAACAAGATGGGCATGGACTATGATGGTCCTTTGTTCTGGCAGCGGTTTCAACCAGACGACGCGAAAAAGATCCCATCCCGAAGGACGAGAAAATTCCCACGTCGCCCGCAAAATCCCCGTCCTCTTCAAATCTGCTCCGCAAAACGCGGCGCGGGTAGAAGACCCTCGCAAAAGCGAGGACTCGTAGCGGTGCCCTGGTGTAGGCGCGAGTGACTGGTATGACGCTGCTGTTTTGTGTGTATGTGTTGTGTGTTCCCACACGTGATGGAACGACGGGTTTGTGTATAGCATTGAGCCGCAGGCAATGAACATTAATGCCTGTGCTCGTTAACGCTCACTTGAGCTGCGCGAGATGCGCGCTGCCAAATGTTGCTGATGGTGGTTGCGATGGACGAGGAGGAGGCAATGGGTGGAAAGTTTCTTCAGGATTGATTTTACGATGGGTAGATTCTGATTACGTAATACCGGGAAAGGTCTTCGCTGGAAACGGAAAGGAAGGGCGGCAGGATGGCTGCTCCAGCTGGCGGCACTTGGCCACGTCAAACCGTGTTAGTCGGAGCCGGGGTATCCATGAAACTCTAGCCACATGATTTGCACCACGATCTTCAGGAGGGATCATGCAGGGCAGATCAGATAATTAATATCGACAGGCCATGTTCGAACACGCCTTCTCAACGATGACACAAAGCACAGCTCATCTCCGGGTGAGACCAGACAGTTGGAGGAAAACCCTTGAAGCCATTAAAGCTATCGTGAAATACGTCGTCTCGATAACATCCGTGATATTCAAAATCCAAACCCCGACAATGTGTCCTGGGAAGAGGCATATGCCATCGTTCCCCAATAGTAGAACCTCGCTTCTAGTTTGTGACCAGCAAACAGAATGCCGGTTGGGATGATGGATAGGAAAACAGGTATACCCGAACTCCCAAGCAAATAAAATCCTACACTCTGGCTCTCAACCTCCAACTCAAATCAGTCCGGCACGGGCAGCCTCGCCGCCGCCATCCTCAACGAGCTCATCCATGCGCCTCTTGCCCTTGCCAATGCCGCCCTCACCAACGCCCATTCTCCTGGCGACGTATCTCTGAGCAACAACGCCGACCGCAAGGCCAAGAAGCTCCTCGATCCACTCGGCAACCCACTCGCGGGGGTCGACACCGCCGCCCTCGACAATCTCACGAATTTCGTCAGGAATCGACTGGTTCAAAGACGCCTGGCCGTCCTCGCCGCTGGCGGGCGTCAACGGGTTAGACGCATCCAACCACTGGATCCACCTTGCGGGGATAGACTGGCTGATGGCCGAGTACTCAATCTCGTGAACAGGGTCCAGGCAGAAGACCGCAAAGCAGACCATCTCATCCGCCTCATCCACATCGGCCACAGCAGACGCCTCCTTCTCCTTCTCAACAGCCGCAGTTCGCGCAAAGAGGGCAGAGTCTGAGGTCGTGCCAACAGCCTGGATGGCAAGGAACAGGTCGGAGCTGCGCACCGGGTTCTCCTCGCTCAGAGGCTCGGTGGCACGAATCCTGGCCTGCTCCAGACCGCCGTGGGCTCCAAAGTACTCGTTGGCGTAGCCCTCAGCGCCTGCGCGGCAGAGCTTGGTACCCTCGATGAGACCCTTGATCATGCCGAGGTCACGAGGGGAGTCAGCCTGCCTCCACCAGGGGCCATCTCGCCAGCCGGCCCCGCCGTCGTTGGAGTATCTCCTGCTGGTGTTCTCCTGGCCGCGCTGGATAACCATGAGCTCGCCGCCCTCGACCTGGGACATGACGCGCGAGAAGGTGCCGTAGATCAAGGGGTCGAGAGAGGGGTATCCGACCATGTCGTGGGTGATGTGGATGAGCAGACGTTCGTGGGAGCTGATCGGGGGCGCGAGGGTGTGGAGGATGTTTGTAAAGGTCGGCATGGCCTGCTGGCGAAGGTTGTCGCCTGTGCATACGTTGTCAGTAAAATGGACCAGGCCGATCGAAAACGCCTCTACGCATGCAATGATGCTTCAGTACTTACCCAATGCTCTCAAGCCGCCAACGTTCCCTCGCACCTGCTCAGCCCACTTCTTGGCCTCTTCGTTCTTCTGAATCTCCTTGACCGCAGCTTCGGCCTGCTTCATGGCGGCAGAGGCAGTGGAGAAGACGCTTCCCCACCAGCCACCACCAGCAGCGGGAGCGGCAGCGGCGGCAGAGGACGACGCAGTCGTCTTCTCCGTCTCTTGAAGATCGGAGCTCGTAGCGCTGGGGGTGAAGCTCGCGCGCAAAGAGCGGGCGCTGTCGGTAGACTTGCGAGGGGCAGCAGCCTTGTCGTCAATGGTCGGGGTGGCAGAGCGTCGAGGAGGGCCCTTGGCGGCCGTCTCCTTAATACGGGGCGTGTGCGGGCGGGAAGGCTGCTCGAGGTCTTTTTCGAGCTCGGCGAGGATGTCCTGGTCGGCCATGGCCTTGGAGGCGGCGGTGGTGGGCTTGGGCTTCTTCTCGAGGGACTTCTTGGGAGCGGGAGCTTCACCGCCGATGCCCTCGAAGAGATCGTCGATGTCGTCGCCGCCAGCGGCAGCCTTGGTCTTCTTGGGAGGCATGTTGGTGGTGGTAGTGGTGGCTGTTGGTGTTGTTGTTGATGGAGAGGTGATGTTGCGGGGCAGACGTCACAAGCTATCTGGTACACCACCGCAGGCAGGTAAGACGATTGGCGGTGCTGTGTAAGGCAGTGGAAGGCCCTGGCCCTGGCCCGGAAAGGGCAGGTCGGGGAGCTCGTCCAAGGGATGGATGGATGCTCGGGAAGCTGAGTCAGGGGCCGTATGAAAGGCGAAAAGCTTGAAACAACAGCTCAAGGCAATTGATCTTCTACTTCAAGAAACTCCGAGACTCTTAGCAGCTGAATGAGCTGAATATGGCGTTGCGATTGACTGGTATCAAGGGCAATTCGCTGGTCCGTTGGAGTGAGGAGACTGAGGTGGACGCTGGACCCGACCGACGCCCAGCCAGGCACGTCCATCTGGCAGCTGGAGACGTGCATCATCAGGGACAGGACATGCGGATGCGCTAGTCCGTATGTGGCATAAAGTCGTTTGGCGAGAGTTCATTGGCCCAGGGCCCCTGCCCAGGATGAAAAGCGCGTCCTGCGGGTCTGCCTCGACAGACACGGTGCCTGCTGGGTGCAAGTCATAGTGGACAAAGGCGCTAAGAGTTATTATCTTACAGCGCCTAAGGAGATGCGATGGTGCTGGAAGATGCCCTGCTCACTGAGCATGATAACTCTCTCTGCCCAGCGGGATTGATGATTCAATGTGAAGACCATCCTCACCTCCGACCTGTTGATAAATATTTACTAAACCAGTCTGTTATTTCGCTGCTTAATTGGAGAGAGAGAGAGACATATGAAAGCCTGTATCATTAAACCAGCTGCTCATTCTAAGAGACCAATGTCCACCATCGTCATCAGCAGTGAGCACGAGGACAGTGAGGTGTCAGGAGGAGAAAAGATACGTACCGCGCATGTACCGTTTTTCGCATGGCCCAGCCGTGGCTTGCTCGGGATCGCATCACCCAATGAGGCAGCTTACCCCATCCCCAGCCAGCCGCTGGCACTCCTTTCCCCAGCAGCGCACTCTCAAGGGGAGTGGCAGCCGGTGGCGCCAGTTGCAGCCAGGGTCGGGGCTGCTGGCAAATTTGGATTTTTGCAAGTGACTGACTGACTGACTGACAGAGACTGAGTCCCAGTCCCAGTCCCGACTGAGAAAGAGCAGGCCGCCTCACCTCAGAAGGCTGCCGTACCTTCCATGCCGTGTTAAGGTAAGGTACAAGGCGTATGTACCTTTGCCTGGTAGAACTCTCTGGCGTGAGAGCAGCGCACCTCAGCCGGCAAAAGCATCGCATCAACAAGAAGGGGGTCAGCCATATTCTTCACTTTGGCGTCCCTGATATCCCCCATCTACAATCTCGTCGCCTTCTCAAAAACACAATCGCCAGATTCTGCGTCTCAGCATCTTTACCCGAGAGGCACTCATTTTTAGCCCAGCGACGTGGACGCAGAGCTTTCAGAGCCCGAATTATTTGACCCTTATTACCATTTACTGGCTCAAACCACCTGCCTAAGACCAGCAACAGCAATAGCAGCAAGGCCCAGGCACACGAAAGGCCTTACGCACAGCTCACTCCTGTCGCTGTTAGCACTCCTGCCTCGCCTGGCCACCACCACTACCACTACAACTCAACGAGGTACCTCGCCCGACCACTGACTCTCCGCCATCAGCAAGGTACCGCTCCTCACCCGTGCCAACAACCCAGCCAGCCAGCCAGTCGGTCCAGCCAAATCAAGCAGCAAGGGCCCGTCAGTCAAACCACATCACCACTTGCACATCAATCCTGGTTTACCATATTTTTCACCACCGCTGCCGGCCCTTACACCACCGGCAAATCGCCCTCAGACTTATCATCGACACCATCGGGACATTGCGAGACTTCTGCTCGTCTCCGTGAATGGTTTCTTGCCATTCCCCAGCGTCCTGTCGGCTTGCTCTGACCATTTCGCCTACACCCACCCTTTCTCCGCCTGCAACTTAATTCCCCGTCTTATTTTGATTCTACCCACCCTCCGTCACTCCATCATCAACGCTTCTCCCTTCACAAGAACATGGAGCAGCGACCTCGTGGCGGACGCCCGAATCGGAGAAAGACACTGCCAAATTCAAGTTTTCAATCAGACACCAGCGCCGCCGGCGATTCTCCTTCCACCACAATGACGCGCTCTCCTCCCGCAGTCACTTCTCGCACTCCTCAGACAGCACCTCCCAATCGTCGGGGTGCCAAGCCCATTCCGATGAACAATCCCTTCTCAAGCGTCCGCTCTTCACCAAGCACCGGCCCTGCTGGCCCAGGCAAGGCTCTTAGAAAGAGATCTCGCACCAGCGGATATGACGGCAATGGCGATGAAGAGGATGAGGCCTATCGTAAGGGACCTCACACTCTGCGGAAACGGACAAAGATCGACTACTCGGCTGCAGACTTTGAGGACGAGCTGCCCGAGATTGGACATCCGGCACCGAGAACTGCCACTCGCAAGAAACGAGCTGACAGTGAGGTCGCCGACGATGAGTACTTCACTCCGGCTTCCCAAAAGCGTCGCGCCACCTCCAGAGATTTTTCCGTCGCCAGTCTGCCCGCCGCTCGCCGCCGGACCCCGGCCCGGAAGACTGTCGTCGAGCCTCAGTCTTTTTACTCACACCAGTCAGACGAGGACATCGTCAAGGACACCATCGAGGTCGTCGGCGACTCATCCGATCTCGTGAGCTCCGATGATCATTCGGACCACGATGAGGATGAGAATGACACCTCCGGCCGCATCTCGTTGCCCGAGAACCACGATCCTTCCTCACCAATTCAGCGGAAAACTCAGGAGCCTCGCCACGTCGCTCCCCCAGTCGAGCAGCACATTCTCAACCAAGATGAGCCGCAGCCTGTACAGACGCCGAATCACTCTGCCGTCTCATTTACTGGGGAGATGGACTCGGGCCCGATAATTGCTCACCCTCAACCTATCCGAGTCAACCATGTCTCCATTTTTAACAACACAAGCCCGGCCCAAGAGCCGCAGTCGACTTCTACACGCCGCGACGAGCCTGCCGAAGATTTTTCATTCTACCCCAAGAGAGAAGCCAGCTCTCCCGTCCGGCCAACAGCCACCGCTCCTCACACGGCGGTCGAGCCGGAAGCGGATGAGGCGGCTGCCGGGCCACAGCTGGTTCTCGGCCTCCAGGAAAACTCCGCACCTGCCGTCGTTGCTGACAATTCCGAAACGACCACCAATCCCGTCGTCACCATCAACGATGCTGCCGTCATTGAACAGTCCCCAGAGCCAATTTCTGAGCCTGCTCATGAGCCTACCGTTAATGGCGAAATTGTCAACGGCCATGTCGACGCTGTCGATGATGTTCCGCCGCAGGAGAAGCCTCAAACCCCGGAACCTGCAGCCGAGCCTGAAGTCAAGGTTTCCGAGTCTTTCGCTGCCCAGCCAGTTGAGGATGTGCCAATTCATGACGAGATGGAGGTCGACGCTCCCGAGCAGGAGGCAACCGAAGAGGCGGCCGAGGCAACTGAACCGCAAGACGATGCCCCAGCTGACGAGCCCGACGTTGCCCCAAGTCCCGAGGATGTCCCCGAAGAGCCTGAGATCAAGGAGCCGGAGTTCAAGAAGCCCCGCTACCCATGGTCCTACCTAACACCATACATTGAAGGCGAATACGTGACTCACTCCATTTACCCGGTGACCGTCGAAGCCTCTGCGCCAACGTCCAATGCTGATGGACCAGATGCCAATGGTGACGCCGACGCGGATGAGAGCGCAGAGCAAGCCGACGCCCAGCACGCAGATGGCGACGCAGACTACGATGCTACTGCAGATGTTGATGCCGATGCCGAAGAGGCTAACCGCGATGCCGACCAGGAAGACGAGCATCAGCCCGACGGCCAAGGTCCTCAACTATCCCAGGAATCCAGGTACAACTCGGAAGCCCCCACACCTGCGCTTACTCCCCGTCAGGGATCGCCAGCTTTGCCCTCGACGGCCGCCACTGGCTCCAACACGCCAGCTCTTGCTGGACCCAGGCAGCGACTCAGGAAGCAATACCCATTCAAGAAAGTGCGCGACCCTGCCGAGTACATCGAGTTCCTCAAGGACACGAAGAAGCTGTCTTATGAGGAATTGTGGGACCTCTTGGACCAAGTCAATTACAGCCTCTACGCTTGGCAAGAGGAGTACAAGGAGTGTACCAAGGTTGTCGATGACCAGGAAAACGCACAACGTCGTGCGATTCAAGATGCCGCCTTCGAAAAGAAGACTGCCGACCTCGACGCTTTTTCCAAGGTGGAGTCATACATCGAAAAGGACTTTGATGTGCAAGGCTACAGAGCGGGCATTAAAGAGAAGGACGCCGGTGTCCTCGAGCAGCGTTGGCAAGACCGTGTCATGGCCTCCGCATTTGGATTTGAGTACGACCCTCATCCCAACAAGGTTGGAAACCAAGACCCCGACGCTCAAAGAGACGGCGGCGGAGAGGGCAGGCAACTCAGAAGCCAGCCCCAAGCTAGTGCAAAGGCTGCCGAAGGCGACGGTGTCATTGTCTCCGGCAAGCGAACCCGCAACCCACCAAAGTTGTTCGACGGCGTGTTACAGGATGACCGCTCAGCAACTCCTGGAGGGAACAAGCCCGGCCCGAAGAGAAGAGGCAGGGCTGCCGCTGCCGACAAGTACTCCAGCTCATTCCAAGAGGAGCCCGAGCCCGAGCCTGAACCCCAGACAATTTCACCAGCGAAGCCCGGTCGCAAGAGAGGTCCTAGAGGCAAGAGGGCAGTCGTTGTCGAGTCCGAACCCAGCACGCCTGTGCCGGAGCAAGAAGCCATCGCGCCGCCGCCTCCCGAGCCCGAGACGCAAGATCCTCCCAAGCGCAAGCGTGGCCGTCAACCCAAGCCAAAGCCCGTCGTCGAGGAGCCCGAGCCGGTGGTCGAGGAAGTTACGCCCAAGCGAGGCCGCAAGAGAAAGTCCAACGGCCATGTGCCTATTCCAGAGACTACGGACGAGTCCCGCCCGACATCGTCGTCCTCCAATGCTACCATCTCCGACGACGGATCCACCTACGGCCTGCGCCAGAACAAGCGACCGCGCAACTGGAAAGAGGAGGCCGATGTCGACGAGGAAGCTGAGGAAGTGGTTCAACCGCAGAAGCGCCCTAGAATTCGCCTTAACAGAAAGCAGAGCGCCCCCGAGCTGGCGCCCAAGAAGACCGCGTCGGAGACTATTCTCGAGCACATGCACGACTTCCAGACCCCAACCACGCCCGACACTCCGCAGCTCATCATGTCTTTTAAGCACATTGGCAAAGACAAGTGGACTGTCAAGGGCGCATCCACACCCCGCCAGACCTCTACAGACGTGAGCGAGTACAACGTGTCGACTCCCCGACCTGCGCCGGTATCTGCCCCCGCCTCGGCCAAGTCGTCCGCCCCGCCAAGCCAGGCCGGCGGCGAAGAGAAGGACTACTCCACCATGACCAAGTCGGAGAAGATGTCGGCATCCATGAAGAGTGAGTACACACCACGATGTCAATGCAATTCAATGGCTAACAGTATTCCAGAACGCTGGCTCAACGGAAGTATGCAAGGAGCCGTCAACAAGAGAAAGGCCACCTTGGCAGCCAAAAAGGCCGCCGCCGCCGCCGCGGAAGCCGCGCAGGCTGCCCAGGCCCAAGTCGCGCAGCAAAAGCAAATGCAGTTCCAGCACCACGCCGGCATCCTGCCCATGCCGCCGCATCACGGCCAGCAGCAGTAAACGAATACAACGAAATACATGACACCGTCGCAAAGACGACGACGACGACGAACACCCGAGAAGGGCAACGGCAACAAATGCCGCGCATACATCAACAGCATTTGCTTTTAAGAGCATCATTTCCTACGTTTTCCGCCCCTTTCCTACTCCTTCCTCGAGAATCAGCATTTTTTATATACCCATTCGCCTGACGACTTTTCATCGCATCCGGATGGGGCGTGTGGGTCGGGCGGGCTTTTCTGCAAAAACACGGTACCTGCATCAATCACCACAAAACCATCGATTTAATCAGCCTTTCGTCACTAGTGTATTTGTGCGTGTATAGCGACGACGGAGGGCAGGGGTGGACAGCGTCTACTTCCTTATCAGAAGCATGGGAAAGCGAGGGCATCCAACTTTTCTTACTGTCGCGTTGGAAAAGAGGGACGAGAAAAAAAGTGATTGGAATTTTATTTTTACTTTTATTTTTTGCATTGCGGACACGGTCGGTGTCCCCACACTGTGGAGGAGGTCACGTCACGTCACCCGTACCGTCGTTTCGGGTTTCTTCCATAGTGTTATTCAAATGCTTTTTTGTCGTTATTCTTTCGGCCTATGATTATGGGAATGCTGTGACTTTGTTTCGAGATTGAAATGATGCCAGGGGAGAAGAGGGCTAGGCTGTTTGCTCTCGGTATCAACGAGGACAACGGAGTAGAGGATTACGCGATTCTGTATCGCCGGATACCACTCCAAGGTTCGGTGCTGGCTTTTTATGCCTTGAGTTGTGAGAGTCGTCGAAAATGACCTTGATGCTACGTGTTGATGCTTTAGTGATGCCTGCAAGCCCTGAGCCTTGGTGGTGATGAGGACTCAACGCGCGTCTCCCGCGGGGTGTCTATAAAGTACGCGATGAGTATCGTAGATGGTAGCATCATCCATCCTGGCCCTCCCTCGCATAGGACCGAATGTACTGGCTTGAGCGGCGCAGTGTGTCGCATCGTCGTGGGATTGTCGAACACCCCGAGCCGTGACGTCTTTGCTCCCGGGGATTTCCATCCTCATTGGCGGCGCTCTCTCTCATCCTTGATCATATATTGTTCATCAGACATCCCTCATGGATTTTTTGGCTTGGAGTCGATGCGTATCTCGATGGTGTGACAGAGGGTGGCCACGAGGATGGCCACGAGGATGTGGCCTTGCTGTTGGAACAGTCTACATCTCAGTCTTTGATTAGCCATGCTGAGAAATGCGACCTCATTGCTGTTGCTGTTCAGTGGGAGAACAGTCATGTACTTCTTATATCAATCTATTATCGCGAACTTCAAGGAGGTAGGCGCGTGGTGTGTTCCGTGGGGGATATAAAGTCTCGCAGCCGGGCCAGATGTTCGCAAAGCCACGGCAATAGTGCATCATCCCTCCGATTTCCAATTGTTGTTGGCACGGTATGCTCTGGTGACAGACCGGTCATGGTGCTCACGGCGTTTCCGAAGAAGATTTGGGCGAGCGAGCCTTTTGCTGCCGGTGAAGCTGAAGTGAGGTGGTCTCTTGGGGCGAATACCTGGATGACGACGGCGCTCGGGAGCGTGGTGGGTGTTTGCCAGCAGAGCTCTTGTAGTAGCCAGTCTTTTTGGACGGTTTGATGGTGGTGTGAGATGTACTTTGATGTCTGACTAACCCTTTGGAATATGATTGATTGTATTCGCTGTTGGTGGGAGAAAATCCTTGGACGCGAAAGGGTGTCTTATACCGCTGGGCGAGAACTGGGCCAGATCAATTCCCTTTCCAAGAGATTGACTCCCTATAAATGCTCGTTATCCGATGAATGAAATATCCATATAATAATGCAGCTGGTTGTTCCGTCAGGGTTATTGGTTCTCGAACGTGTAGGTCCCACCTGGGAACGCACTTCGCCATGTCGACGATGGCTGAGGTGCCCGATTCCAACCCAAGCTCACTCAGTACCTGTTTATTCACCACCACATAATTATGGGACAGTCCAGATACAGGCTGGCGATATGTCTGATGGTGACGATAGCGATGAAGTAGATGACTACCTCCCTCGACCTCTCCAACTTCACCAAGGAGGGACACGCCTCGACAGGGACTTCTCTTCCGTATCACCCCAGAGACGATCTAGGAAGTAGTTCCCTACAGATCCTTCAATTCTTGCAGATCTGGCATTATGTGACCCAGGCAACTTTTATAGCAGTTCTCGCGCGATCCACAGACACCAGGGTCGTGGCCGTCGTTCTTGGCCGTGGCACATCGAGGTGACTCTTGGGTGTATGTTGCTATACAGCTGTGAACTTCAAGGAGGCAAGTAGGCTCGGCAATGTATGTGAGGATAGGTATAAAGTCTCATGGATGTCCAGATGTTTGCATTCCCCACCAACAAATTACTCTTCCTTCACATCAAAGGGAGTCTCTGATCAAGACGATATCTCCTTGAGAACTATGACAACCTTTGCGATGTGTAATCGCGTTCCTACTATAGGTTTTGGGAGATATATGTAGCTGTTTCAACCGCATATGGGTCATCCCCAGAGCATTCGGGGCTAATACTCAGAAGACCGCGATGTTGAGAGCAGGAACCTCGCAACCGTACTCCGCCTGGAGTCTGGCAGTAAACATAACCTTTCCCTTCCTCGATTCAATCATACCACCGAATTACTGCAGCATCCAAATACTTGGATGCGGCCGTACAACCGGACACATTCGCTGTTGCCGCGGAAAACAATTTCCCAGCCGCAGGGCTCGTTTTATACCCCTCTCACCCAAGGTTTTGCTGGGAAACTTCCTCCCGTGGATGAATAATACTTGTATAAGAATACGTCCTCATACTCATGAAGGCTGATACAGCGACAATGACTTGATGGATTGTAATGTGTGGTCTGTTCAGATCTGTGAAGGTGTACCGGTGTCTGAGCATGCACCCCGCCATGCCGACGATGGTTTCTCAGCGCATACGCGTTGAAATTGGTTTATTTTCTGGCTATTCGCTCAGGAATGACTTTAGGATGGTACTGGCGCGGACCGGTGCTGTCGCTGGGCAGACGGTGGCGAGGTAGGGGGGTGAAGAACCACCTCCCTAGACCTCTCCCATCGCAATGAGATGGCACAAATGCATTCGTCACTCGCCTAGTCATAATCGACGAGGTACATTGTCTTCTTTGAGATTTTGCATTGTGTCGGATGTTGAAAGCTTATATAGAAGCTCTGGCAAGATCCACGCGGAAACCCGGATGGTTGTCGTCGTTCGTGTCCTACAACATCACAGGTCAGGCGGGAAGAGCCCTTGAGTGATGGGTCTGGGGACATCTTGACGAGCGTAACTTGCTCATAAAGCCATATCTCGGCAGGATTGGTGTCAACTCAGCAATAATAGGCTTGAAACACCGCGTTCTCCGAAGATATGCTATGTCCGTAGTGCCCCAGAACAACATTGAGTAACCCTATGAAGCACGCTCTCCCATAAGAGTCATTCTAGTAGTTTTCAAACACGACTGAGCAGTATCGTTTGTGAATAAACAACAGCAGGGGACGGCGGCGGACGACTTCATGCATCCACCTTGGAGAGCCCCGCCACTCGACGCGCTGAGATGATGTGATTCTTGGTGAACAAGTGCCTACGACGCAACCCGCCTCCTAGATTCTACTTGGAACAATCTCTGGAATCGTTACATTACCCCAGGTCATTCGGAGTTGCAATTCTTGCTTAAGTCTCTGAGAGTGGCCAGTGGTTTGCCATTATATAGCCGTCGTGAGATCCAGCTCTCCTGGCTCCTCGTTGCTGGTCATCGATCACCGACGACAATTGTTGGTGGATAGTAAGCCAACACAGAGGCAGTTTGAATCGAAAGCAGTGATAGCCAATGAAATGAAGCTGTCGATTCTCGTACCATGATGTATCGTGGCGAGCATCGAAAGCAGAGGCCCAGTCTGGGTCATTGACACGTCATGCCTCCCTATAAAAATAGTATCAACAAGATAGTAGCTTCCGGGCGTCAGAACCAATTTGAGCTTTATCCAGCAAAAGACTAATGCGACTTACATGTCTAAAAAAGATGCGCACCGTGATGGAGTATTCCGCACCACAGGAAGGGAGGTGACCAAGCTCAACCCGTGGAAGTGATGCATCTTGTGAATAAGGGCGGACGACGAATAGATGATAGAAAACATAAGGAAATGAAGGAAGATGAAGAATGAACAGCATGTGAGCTGCGTCATTAGGGAAGGTTGGTGCACGGAGCCTAACTCCAGTTCACCACGACGTATGTCACGATGTGGTCCTGGCAAGCTTGTCTGATTTCTGGTTGGTCCCATTGTCTTTCGTATTAACATGAAGACTCGTGCTGTTTTTCATATAAACTTGCAAGCTGTCGATGTATTTTGGTGTGAGATAGCCATTCAACGACACCCACAACGTGAAGTCTCTTCCAATGGATGGGACCCTTTTCAGGTCCCTCGTTGAGTCTCAGGATGACCTGTGCATCAGATTACGTCGGCTTTCAGAGATACTTGACCCTCCATCGAGAAACATCACATATTTCTTTTCTGATTGAATAGATCGACAGAGACGGCGGCGAGGAAGGAAGCCTGACTTCGGTCCCGAGGGGTGACCCTGCTCTGCCGTCACCCTCGGTCGATAACTGAAGCGGGGTAAGGAATAGTAGCGGCTATCTTCCTGAAAGACGCACAGTTCAGCCAAATACATTGTTCCGTTGTGGAAGTCTTGAAATCGCTGATCTACAACCGCTTTATACGCCCACAGCAAAGCAACCATGAGCCCTCCGCCGGAGCGAAGACACCTTCGGGCAAGGCGGAAGCATCCACAGCAAAGTCGGAACTCAGTCCAGGCTGCAGCATTTATGAGTTGCTAAAACTTACTGAGATGAGAATCAGCCCGGCGCTATAAGCTGTGGTACAGGTCGATGTTTGCCCGGGAGAATAACGCATCAAGCGAGCCAATACAGTGCTCTGTGCGACTTTTGACATGAACCGTTATACAAGTGATACACTGCCACGCGATGATTAGCTCGTCCTAGCACAACCACACTACCAAATGACGTGCCCTCTTCGGCGTCGCTTCTCGGTCTTCTCGTCGGTTGGGTATGCAGCCCGTCCAACGGTAACTTGCTCGTCTTGTATTCCATATGTCCTCAAAACCAGCCCTAGGAGTTAGTAATTGTACAATTCTATTTTTTCCGGATTATTTGAACGTTCTCCAGGATTGAAACATTAGCGTCATTGCTTGAGGAATCAAGCGAGCCCTTCAAGACGCCCTATATGTGTGTACTCATCCCAGACTGGTATCAGGCACGAGACTCCTCTGCTGATACGATCCCGTCCACCAATAACGCTCGTTCAAGTCTAATGAGCACGCTTCAGTTAGGTTCAGGAACCCAGGGCCTAGCAGACACATAATGTTCAGTTGGAAGGGGCGTCAGAAACGGCGCTCTGTCAAGAGTATTCATATTTCCCCATCTCATAAATTTGTTTCCAACCCCCCAAGGCAAATGCAGTTGGAAAACATGTTGGAATGATACATTGAGGTCTCAAAATTCATGGTGTATGCGCTGCTTCGCACTAATGGGTATCGTGGTCACCTGGTTCAAGCCTTGATGTTTCTCTACGTCGTCTGCTAGGTATTCAGGTGGTTGACCGCAACAGGCACGGATTAATGATTGGCTTGTTTATCACGGCTCCAAGCACTTGGGAGGCCAAACCTCCAGATGTCTCTGACATGTCGAGCTGAGTTGGGACTTCAAGAATGCGCCGCTTCATTTCTGATCAACATCATTGAGAAATTGCAGTCAACCTTACCCTTCCTTTACATCTGTCTTTGGGAGCTCGCAAGCGCACGCATGACGATGGCCTTAGACCAAAGAGGTATATAGACTTCGAATAGTAGGTGGTCGAGAAGCTTCTCTCACCAAGATTGTCTTGCACTTTGTGGTTGCGAAGTCTATCCAATATCCATTCATTGTGATACATACACCACTGGGTTAATACAGCAACCAATACGACAGAGGTTACGCAACGAATCTGATTCTATTATCTATCATCTGGCTTGAATATCATGGAACTATTCGAATCTTGGGAATACTCATGTATATTAGCATCAGCTGTGGAGAAGACAAGCTCGCGCCTCAAGCGGCGTCGACCTCAATCGGTTCGGGGCAAGTGTAAGATTGGACATCTTAGCTACTACCACAAACAAGGACATTGCGCTTGATTTATAGCACATGGAGTGGAGAAGTGTCCTATTTAAACAAGAGGTCCGCGAGAGCGAAGCCACAAGAGAAGATGTCGACAAATTTGCTGGTCAAGCTGCAGAGACCCGGCTCTGTAATCTACATGAATGCAATCGATTCTATCTGTTATCTTATGACTTGCTCCTGTGAATCAAGAGTAGATGTGTTTCATTGGATGGCTTGTGGCGAAAGCCGTGAGCGTGTCGGTTTCTCGGAGGACGCCGAATCGGGGCCCGGGAACCGTCGGCACAGCTGCCGGCAGGCGTTGCGCTACTCCGATCTATGAGCAACAGTTAATTCCTTTGGCAGCTGAAACATGCGAAGGTCATAGGGCGTCTGGCGCGTTGATATTCAATTGCGAGTGAGTAAATCCGCCGTACTGGATCCTTCAGCGGGTGGTCAGCAAACAACTGCCTGGTAGTGCAATGCCACTAACAACAACACGTGCCAATCAGAGCATTTTCACTGCATTTTGATCTCATCCAAAGGCTCTGCTCGTCAAGGTATTGTTCCCAGACCTCATCCCCACAAGTATCTCAGAAGTATGATGCCATATCAGGAGCGACAACTAGAGTTCTGATGCCATGATTTGGCCGGAGCTCAAGGTTGCTCTTCGCCCGCCTCAGAGCTACCTCGTCACAACCGTCAAGCGCCGGAACGATGGTCGTGATTCTCTCCAGTGTGTCAATTGAATACGCAAGAATACCTGACCTATCTACAACCTCGATCTAACTGCGCAATTCCGACCGGACTGGAGTCTTGTTCAGTCCTGCGTGAGCACTGCAATTTCGATCCCTCCGGAGAGCCTCAGCCATCAGGCTGCCTTACCAGCACCAACTAGTTGGAAGCGCAAACTCGGATACTTTTTGCCGCAAGTATCGGTGACGAGACGTCCTTGCACTGCATTCTGAACCGCCCCCTCCCCCAGAGAGGTTCAATCAGGCTGCCATCAGACCTGACAACACCACAACAACTCAAATCACCTCGCACTTAGTAAACATGGAACAGCAGGTGTAACGTGCGCAAAGAATCGGATTTTTGTATCTCTCCTGTATGCGAAATGCCTGGTATGAATTTCTTTCCCTGTACACGCCACAGCCGAAATGCAGAGCCCAGCGAGGAAACAAAAATAGAAAAACCAGGCCCATCAACCCTCTTTCTTCATTCATTGACCTAATCTTCCCCATAGTCGGGAGTGGTATGTGTGGTGTACGCCGCGACGGGAGGGGGAAAAAAAGGCAGGGGTGGGTAAAAATCATTTGTTTTCCCATGGTGGTTCGCACCGGTTGACCTAATCCGTAGCCATAACGTCGTCCTTTTCGCCCTTTTTTATGCTTGAAAAAACTTCCTTTACATAACGACACCGGAGTTGGAGGCAATACGCTGTTGAGAGACATGTCAGCGGGGTTGTGACCTTGACGGGTGCATGGGGACATGACTTACGGGCCAAAGCTCGGCCGCCTCCTTTCCGACGGGGCCGGTGATGGCAGAGCCCTTCATCTCACCCTTGGGGTTGACGATCTGTGGTGGTGTTGTTAGCCGTGTTCGAGGGTTCCGGCAGCACTGCCGCAGCAGTAGACGGGGGCACTTACGACACCAGCGTTGTCCTCGAAGTACAGGAAGACACCGTCGAAGCGCTTCCAGGGCTTGGACTGGCGGACGATGACGGCGGGGTGGACCTTCTTGCGGAGCTCAGGCTTGCCCTTCTTGACGGTGGCCATGACCATGTCACCGACACCACCGGCAGGCAGTCTGTTGAGGCGGGCACCGATACCCTTGACGGAGATGATGTACAGGTTGCGAGCACCCGAGTTGTCCGCGCAGTTCATGACGGCACCGCTGTGCACCAAGTCAGTCTTTCGTTCTCCGGACGCGCGCCCCGCCATCTCGAAGAGACAGCTGGGCGCGTGGGAGGTGGGAGTTCGTACACGGGGAGACCGAGGGTCATCTTAAGCTTGCCACCAGGGGCACCACGGCTGTAGAACTCCAGTCAGCATTCCTGCGTTCAAGGTCGGTTGGGTCCTCCTTCGACATTCGCGGCATTCGGTCTCGGCGGTCGGCGGGCAGATCGCAGGATATTTGTCTCCAAGTTCAGATGTCGCATTCGATATTCCGTCGCAGTCGAGTCCCTTGATAAAATTCCTCCACGTTTGCTCTGCCAATCGAGACCCAAAGTAGGTGATGCCCTCCTCTTTCCCTGCGTAGTGGTTGCATGTCGTATCGTTGCGTCGTCCGCCCGCCTGGATCGCCGAGTACCTCACGTCGCTCCCCCGGGGGAAAACGGCGGCGCCGAAAAATGCAGAGTCGATGGTTCGAGAGCAGCAGTGTCGACTTACGAGAGTTTGGCCATTGTGTCGGTTGGGGGGTGTCGAGTTCAACAACGGGTGGCTCGTGAAAGGATGGATGGGCGTCGGGTCGAATTGGAGTCGTGCTGCAGCTGGAAATTTTCCCTCTACTGAGATTGTTTTTTCGCCCGTGGGGTCACCAAACCCTACCAAAATTCACAGAAGCGAGCGTCACGTGGTGATAAGATTGCTGATGGGACGTGCACGGCTCAGCCGGGAAGGTGGGGTCGTCGCGCTCACTTTTCGGCGGGAGACACCGGCTGCACCGACCGAGAGCTCCACACCCTTAGGCTCATCCCCTCGGGAGGGGAATGAATTGCAGTGTAGTGCGACGGGGCCGTCTCTTTGTGCCATTGTGCAAGCAGAGCCTCATGACCAGCTTTTCAGTCGTTCCCCAACCCAACGAACAATATTCTTAGCAGAGACACTGATTGCAGTGAAATGTGGCATTGCTATGATCTGCCTTACAATTGATATTGCGCATTAGTCAACTTATGTTGCGAGACCTTTCCCGATTCAGTCAGCATCTCTCATCAACATGCTTACCTTCAAGCCTTTCGGCAAGCAATCGCCAGATCAGACTCCAGCCCCGGCCGTTTGGGCATCTCATGTAGTTTCGCCCAAACACCTTCTGTTTCCCAGTATCTTACGGCGCACTGCCAAGCCCTCAGAATCTCACAGGGTACCCTGAACTCTGAGTTTTGCAGCTACTTGACGAAACTGTGCGCCCATTCATACAGGGCGTCTGCGGATTTAAGAGTCCCGTTCATTTCGAGTTCTCCAAGGCTGAGTGAGCCTGCATTTCCATCTCTCATTCCGACCGCTTGCGTAGATTCCAATACAGTGGCCGTGCCATAACTCGTGACTCGTTGCGCTACCGAATGGGGAGATTTCCCCTTTTCCTTCCCCAACATTCACGACAAGCCGGTACTGAATTATTTCTTCAATTAATTATGCAGCTTCAATTTCTGGTAGGTTTGTTGTTGCGAGTACGGAAGACACCGACTGCGCCGATTGCATCCCCTCGGGAGGGGGAAAAATTGCAGTGCAGAAGGACCGGGCCAGAAGTCGGGTCGGAGACGCCCATCGAATCCATTCATCCAAGGAAATGTCTGCAACATTCCCCTACATCTTCAAATCAACCAAAATTGAGCGTCATTGCCTGCTGCAAAGGTGTTCATCAGGCAGCATGGATCACGTGGATTTTATAAGATTCAATGATGCTATTATGGCCTTGAGGCGGGCGAATTTGGTGAGTGAAAAGGGCGGCTTCTCCAAATCTGCGACAAAGCCCGTGGTTGGATTTTCCAAGGAGGCCCAGCACCCTGTTCGTAAGCTCCGAACGCTCTCCAACACAGTAAACTGGGCCACTCTTGTTGCACGCAACGCCTTTTTGGGTGCTGCTCTACTAGTGAGTACGTTTTCAAGACTCAGGTCTACTTGCTAAGATGAGGCGCCGTATGAGCGTTGTCTGGCGTAGACTATGATTGCATCACAGTCGTCTGTACGTTTGATGAACTTGTGAGTGTCATAAATGAAGCATTGGCGATGCATGCGTTTTGGCTGATCAGGCTGCAGCTGAAGAACAGTCCGCGGGTCTGGCACTTCCGTCAGCGACCGGAGGTGGAAACGGTACCATACCGGTGACTGACGGCCGATAGGTCCGCGTCTTGAAAGCCCGTCCCCTTGAGAAAGAAATTATTAGCATTGTGACAGCGAGCAAGAGATTCGGAAAACAAACAAATTGACGGAGACCGCATTTTCCAATTTGGTCGTCTTTCATCTGAGGCAGCTGAGGCACTAGCTGCCAGCTACAGTCACCTCAGGTTCATACTCATACCCTGGGACGGGGATGTCCTCTTGATTTCTGTAGGTTTCCTTTCAGCTACCCATACTTATCCTCTCGAGGGGAAAGTGAATTGCAATGAATCGAGAATATCAAAGTGGAAAAATGATTTACTAGGTAGGCAGACTGCGAGACAGGGAAGATTTTGCGCAGAAGTTTTCAGCGGGAGGCTGCACCGACTGAGCGCTCCCCATTCAAACTCATCCCCTCGGGAGGGGAATAGGTTGCAGTGAAGGTTTGTATGATAACATGGTGGATGGATGTGTGGGGCCCTTGGCATTCCTCAATCCAATGGCAAAGGCTCCTTATGACCCGAGCCATGAGACAAGGCAACCACTAAGGCCTTCCTTCCCAGTTCTTACCTAGTAATTACCTACCAAATAGACTGCACTTGGTAGTAGGTATCGCCTGTAAAACACCAAGCGCAGTTATTACACACCTGAGGCTCATCAACGATATCCTCGGGAAAGGGAATAAATTTCTTTGAACGCAACCGCAACTCGGCCCAGGCAAGATTTAGGACAGACGCAGCTGTAAATGGCAACGAACTGACGAGCCATTCAGACCCCAGCGTTCCGCCGCCTTTCCTCAGACTCCATCCTGAACCGTCATCGTAGAACCAACCTCATCGTAGAACCAACCTCATCACACCCCAAGCATGCAGATTTGCCCGAACACCTATCTTCTATCAGAATCTCACAGGGCACAGCTGGGCTTCTACTTGCAGCTATGTCATCAGGCTTATGCCACACAGGACATACAACACTGTAGGTTCACACTTTTGTAGGCACGTACTGGCTTTTCGCTGTTAGGCGCTGTGCCCTTTTCACATCTCTACACACTTACGCTCTCAACTTTGCTGCTGTACGGTCATCAGCGTAGAACGACCTATTCATATGACGCCTGCACTTCAGCCATCAGTGAGAACCTGCGCACTGCAAAGATGGTCCGGGCCAATGTGTAGGAGCCTTTGCAACAGCGATTAGGTTGAGGCTTATTGACTGCACCGAACGTAACGACAGCTCCAGCTTAGCACACTTTCGGCACACTCCCTTGGGCGGGGAAAAGATTGCAGTGAAGCTCCGGTATCACGGCCAAGTCGGCAGATTGCCCCCCGACCGGAGCGGGGCCGCGACGGACCTGCGCCGGCCAATAGCTCCACACGTGAAGATGATCCCTCGAAGAGAAACGGGATTGCAGTGTAGACACTCTTACATGCGTCGATCGATGGATTTACAGGGGCTCAATTGCCCAGGCGCACAATACATGGTGAGCAATATAGCCGTGAAAGCCAAGTCGAGGATGTACTACTCAGACTCATTATCTACCCTTCCATTCTCATTCATATCCTCCATGTGTCCGCATGCAAACATACTGAGTGTCACTGTGTGTTGAAAGAATACGACGCATAACTCTTTCCTCGCCCCGCTCCTCGGCGAAGTCAGGCGAGTTCAAGCTTGATGTGATCATGAACTCAGAACCAACCACGACTAGTTCCGGTTACCTCACCTACATAATCCTAGTTAATTCAAATGCATAAAATATCTAAGATGCTATCGTCAGCCGAGTTGAAAGCGACGACAAAAGCAATTTGATGGAATCCTCATTCCGAGTTTGTCAAAGACAGCAAGCGGCGTGGATCGAATCACAAAGAGGAAGGCCACGAACTGGTGCTGGCCTCACATTAATAAACTCGATTTTCAACATCTGATCTCTTTTATGTATTGCAACTTAATACGTCAACGAGAACAGGGATGATCATGATGAGAGACGGTATAAGTTGTGATCCTCGCCTAACGAGCATCCAGTCTCCCCCGCAAGCCTGACAAGCCAAGACGAATTGGAGGTGAGCTGGTCGAAAATAAACCCTATTTTCGGAACTGGCGATTGCGTGAAGAAGCTTGAATTAACACTCGTTATCGCTGTTTATATACATTTCATGCCTTGTCTCTCTCGACCCTGGGGTCGGAGCTGTCACCCCCGCCATCATAGCAGAGCATCATATGGTCATTCATCTCTGAGGATTAATCTTCTCTACGATAGTATGATTCCAAACACTTCAGAACTAACTTCAACCAAGTGATTGTTGTTATATCGTGAGTTTGTTGAGATGTGTCCAGCATTGCCTCATCGTGAATTATTCCAAACAAGCCCACAATGAAGACGTCAGTAATATTCGTCGAAAAATACAATATCCGTGATGAAACGGGACAAGTCCATCAATTACCTTCAAAAACTCCTCAAACCGCTTTATAAATCCCTCAGACACTCTTATATCACTCTGCTGTCCTCAAATCTCATCAACTTCCCTCCACTAAGCACCATCTCAACCCCTTCTTCACTCCCCTCTCAACTTCCCAAGTAGCAAGTGCACCAACCCAACCATCTGAGAACCTTCTCTCCCGTCAGTTCATTCAAAAGCTCCAACTAGAACGTCCACCACACCCCGGGCGTCCATCCCGTCGCTGTCGCCGTCGCCGTCGCCGTCGCCCTCGCCCTCATCATGGCGGGACACCACCGTGCCGCGCCTGCTTTGCCGACTCCCTAGAAGTGGACGGCGGCTAAGAGTTGACACCACATCATAAACACCAGTAACGCGAAGATGAGAACATAAAGGCGAATCCCAATGGGGTTGTGGGCGAGGTATTGGGAGGTGCGGGATGAAGTATCTCGCGGGGGCGGGATATAGTCGGTCTATTTCGGCCACGGACTCATCCCGAGTGAGGTGGTTTACGGCATCATGCTGTGGAAATGAATGAGACTCCGAAGGCTTTCTGATGAGTTTACAAATGTGTTTGATTTGTTGGCTGCGGAGGGCGATGTAGTTCGGCGTTGATGAGCGACTCGATACGTCGAGCAGGTGATGAAGGTGAGTCTTCAATCAAGGAAAGGCCCCAAGAATATTCTTCAAAACCAGGAACCCATCAACGCCATCTCTGAACCAAACGTCCCGAATACTCATTCAAGCCAGAGCCAAAATCTCAACTCACAGTCCCACCCCAACCCTCATCCAACTCCCTAACCCACCACCCGTCACCCCCTCCACCACCTCCCCCCCTCCTCCACACAAAACACACCCACAACCACAACGC
>NW_026517523.1:0-55143 GCF_026319265.1 Colletotrichum chrysophilum | reverse complement strand
TGTCAGAACTAGGGATCCCCTCGCTTATATGAAACTCACCGCTTACAGTCATTACTCAGTTATCTACATACACAGGCCAGGATTGCCTTACAAGGGATATACGCCAATCGTTTATATAGATCTACTGCAGAACCAGCAGATTACACTAAGCAATACAACCAACTTTTATCCCACATTCATTATGCTGCTATTGGCCATACTGATGATCTGTCAAGAGGCCTATGAGCTGAACGGGGACAAGCATGCCTGAACTCGGAGCATGTCATCCGGCTCTCCACTTTGTCTGACACTGCCGCATGCGGTAACTTTGTAGTACACGGGCTCGCCATTCATGCTTAAAAGACTTTCTCATGAGACAAGCGCGGGATTGCTAGACTTTGAAAGTGGTCCGTGAGGACGAATGAGCAAGTTTGGATGAAAGAGGTGTTTTCATAAATGTGAAACTACAGCTGATAAGAATAGAAGGACTAGTCAAGCAACATGATCATATCGCATAGAATATTGAAAATTAGAAGCCGAGAGTCTGGCCTGCCTCCGCGGTGACAGCGGCCTTGACGTTGCCAGATCCCAGAAGTGAGTACGAGTAAGGGAAGCTGCTGGCGGTAAGCGTGCCGACAGGCGCCGTGTTTGCGCTTTCACCAGTGAGGGTCACATCGATGGCGACCACATAGCTGCATCGCCGATTGTTAGTCACGCGATCGAGATTTCGATGCAAATAGATGAAATAGCACGGTAAATATGTCGGAAAAGATGCAAGCAAAAGAAAGGGGCAACGTACCCAACCTCCTTGCTGGACTCCGAAAAAATGGCCTTCTTGCCAACGTTCTCGAAAAGAGAGCTCTGAATGAGGGCCTGAGCACCCATGCGGGAGTTAAGACCTAACCCTGGTTAGCCAAGCTGTCTCTTCCGAACTTGTCCGGGATCGCCATGGGCAGGCCGTGCAGTTGATTGATTTGTCCTTTCCTGGGGGGACTCAGGACTCACCAGTATCCATGTCATTGTAGTATTGATTGTAGACATGGGCAGTTCCAAAGCGCAAGAGAGGTCCACGGCTGCGGACGTTATACCAGTGGTTGTTCGCGTACGTTACATGCAGAGTTCCAGTGTCCTCGGCAGCGTTGTTGTCAGAGTGACCAACAAGAGAGCCCTTAGAGTGGTCGTGGAAATAGGTGTGCGAGACCGTGACCCAGTCAGCAGCGTGGGACAGATCAGTGAGTCCATCGTAGAAATCCTTGTCCACGTCTCCTCGGGAAGCCGACAGATCGCAGTGGTCGACCCACACGTTCTTGGATAGTTGAATAGTGATCGCGTCTCCATAGTCGGCCTCGACCTTGCTGATCTTCATGTTCCGGACAATGACGTTCTTCTGTCCGAGGATCGTGAGGCCGATGCCTTCCAGCGCTATAAGACATGCGGTCAGCGTCTATAGATGATGCATTATGACGATGGTATCAATCTTACAGCTGCCACTCTTCCCAACAATGGTCTTGTCAGAGCCGACTTGAACCTTGGCCGCGCCTACAATCTTGCCCTGGACAATGACAATGCCAGGACCTGACGCAATTGCTGCGGCTGAAAGCTGAGCGAGAGTCGTCACAGTCGTTGTAGTGCCACCAGCACCGCCCTTGGTTCTAATGGGATAGTTAGAAGAAACTCCAACAATAATGTCGTCGCCACATACCCGCCATTCTGGGTGCAGTAGCCAATGTTGCAGGCATCGGTGATGGCTGCTCTCTTGTTTAGTGAGTGGCCCTGCTCAACAGTGGGAGTTGGCGAGGCAGAAGCAGCCACGGCCAACAGAGCCCAGGATGCGAAGTTCGAGATCTTCATGGCAAGAATCCTGTAATCAAAATAGAATATGGACAAAAACAAAAGGACAACACGTTGAATGCGAATGGCGACACGAAGAGCAACGTCCTTTCTTCTTACTGTGCTTAGCGATCTATTATATGCCGCTGACTACCGACCTACATAACATCATGATCTCAACCTGTTTCCCCGCTGCAACTTCTGAGAGCTGATAGCCAAGACCAAGAAACAATCAGAATGCAGGGGAACACGACTTCATTCCTTGGCATTGTGCGTGTGCTCCGCCAGTCTCCTTGGTCTATTACAGGTGATGGTCAGTCTACGACGGCCTCTTAGGTGGAATCCCGGGGGCCTTCAAAATTCCCCAAATGAGGCGACGTTATTCCCACCATCGCGTGAGCTCCGGGCGGCAGTCATTCAGATCTCGGTTGAAACGGAGGCTTGCCCAAAAAAGCAGCCGGCGCAACGTCAGCCAGACTACTATTGGAGCAGCAATTAATTCAGTCGTCTTGTAGACGGGGCCGTCGATCCTCATTCATTCACCAGGGAGGCGCCATGCGGAGAAACATTTCGTTGGAGGAAAATTGCATGATTTCATTAATTACCCCCGTTCTGGGACAACGTGGAGGAGGCCGCGGGAGAAACGTGGCCCATCTCCGGGGTTACATCGTCCCCGCTTCGCTCCGAGTCCGCCGGCAGCGGAACGGCGTCGATCTTCCAGCGGGGCATGACAATTGTTCTTTCAACTTTCGGATCACCGCTCCACCCGAACGGCTCACATATTACCAGAAGTTTGTAGTATTGAAAATAATTGGAATATGGTTGCTACTACCTCTGATGAACGAGTGTCTCTTTTGGGAAAACCTTTCGTCAAATTCCGAGAGATTGTTCCTTTCGGAACCAGCCTAATTCAAGTTGGAGGTTGACTTACTTACGTTGAGACATCAGCAAAACTGCGTTATACTGCACGTCTATTGGCCACTACAATAAGTTTACTTCCGCGTTCCTGCATCTCGATGGACTGCATCGGAGGAAGTGCAGCCATCAACTTACAGGCTCGGGTCAGTGACCGGCCGGCAAATGCGATGGTGTCCATCTCGCACGAAAGCGGAATACGCCCATTACGGCCGAGTTTCGGACGTGGAGGCCACGTCCACGTCTGGATAAAAAGCAACGAAGAAGCTTAAATGACCCGTCTTCGCATGGTCCCAGCATGGGGATTCGTGTGTTTCCCATGTGAATTGCAAGGTGGGTTGCGTTGACACATACGGGAGACACTGGATCCGCGCGCCAGCTTCACTCTAAATACTGCCCAAGCCATTTGGATGGCCGAATTTCAGACCACAGGGGAAGCTTTAGTCGCAGGTATGGTGGTTGGTACCCCTATTCAAAGCTCAAAAGCAATGCCCCGATTGGCTCGCAGTGGTTGCGTAGTTATGTTTCTGTGCGTAGGACTTGGGGCTGGCGAGGCCACAGACCTGGACGTGAAAAGCTTCCTACGGCAGCATGCGGAGCGAGCCGCAGTTGGGCTGGACCGATCTTTTGACTGCATACGAGTCTCACAATGCACGCAGTCTTCCCGGCGGGAGAGTCTCGCCTAAAGATTCTCTGTACTATTTGAATTCATCTCATTGCCGCGACGCTCTCTGGTGCATGTGGTAGGACCTCTGCCTATCATCTTGCTTTGCGACATCGTCGCATAGTCGAGGGTTTGGATCGCTTCATTGGAGAATCTGCAATCTTCGAGTGATCTGCTTGGCGGTTCCAGCGCCTACTTCACCGCTACTGGTCGGTTTTCTGACATCTCGCCACTCATTCCGTCTTGAGGAGACCCAACTTCGTATCAAACGCGACATCCTCGTTTCAGTGCCTGGTTTCGTCCGCTGGTTGGACTTTTCGTCGCTACTAAGGACGACAGCTCAATCTTCTGATCTTGTGGTGTTTGGGAGAATGGAAAGCCAAGATTAGCCAAGTTTCTCTTGAGTTTAGAATGTCGCGACACCGTGGAGGCAGAGACCCCCACATGTCAGCCAGCTGCTAAATGGCTTCTGATTTTGCAATAATTGTTTGAAAGATAACCGACTCGGGACAGTCTACCTCCAAACTCAAAGACGCGCAAGAGAAGGCTGAAGCATGAGCCACAAGTCTGAGCTCATGTTTCGACATTTTACGGCTCCTTCGTTCGAATGAACTGAGCACATCACTCGCTTGATGCCGAAGTTGGGCAAACGTTTCACGTCTTTCTTTTGAGATCTGCACTGGCCTTCGAGTGAACAGCCAATGACAATACTTGCGCTGAGAATCCGCTGAATGGACCTGGGGGAAGAGTTGCGTGGAATCCAAGGGGAAAATCCGCTATTAACCCACCGGACGTCCTCCGAAAGCACAATACGTCTTCCTTGAATGTGGATCACCGGCGAACCGATGCACCTACGCAAGTTCGATCGCCAGAACCACGAACTCTTCACTGCTCCATAATATCGTTCTAGAATAACGTGCGTATATGGCATCTAGCGGTCTAGAGTTTCTCTAAATTAGTGCTATTTGTCGCTTTGGAGCCCCTCTATATGGATCAGGAGTTATTTCGTGGCATGCGAGGTGGTGAAGCACGTGGCCTGGGGACCCTAGACTGGGAAACAGCTTCGAAACCAGGGTGTGCCGTGTTCAACTTTAAAGTGGTTTTTTGAACCCGCCTTTTCTAAGCTGACTTTACCAGCCATTTTAGCTTTCTTCCTATGCGGTTCTGAAAGGAAAGTGAGGCTACCCCAGCCATTTCGACTCGTGGGAGCGTAGATCATCCCCACCCTCACACCTCTCACATCTTGATGGCTGGTAACGGTTTTAACACCAGAGCCTTTTACTGCTCTGTCAACCTCATGGCTGTTGACACCAACCACACCATCTCGAGTCAACCCGGCCACGGGTTGAACTGCCAACTCAGGACGACTTCTGGGTCGCCTAGAGGTACTGGCAACCTACGATGTCGATTACCAGCCTTCTTGCAAGAACCTTCCTGCCACCACCTTCCCGCCCTACCAGAAACAGGGCTGAAGGTTGTGTTGAAGGTGGATATTATGGTGTTAACCAACAAAGGCAGGTTTGACTTAGTGTCACAAGGACAACTGTCTTGCAGGACAAGTGAGGGGATTCCCGCCTTGCAATCAAATTCATAACAGCACCGGAGGTTGGTCCGAGAAATCTTTCACCGCTCAATGGTCGTCGTTGCGATGGACCCTATTTGTCTGCTTCAGTCAAAACGGAGAAAGGGGGTTGGCGCCCGCTTCCCTCTTGGCGCCATCTCGCACGTCCAGCCTCCTGAGAGCAGCAATATCAGCGATAATAAGACGGCTGGTCATGGACAGATGACAGCGTGGGGAGGAGGGAGATGGAGGGGGCGGAGACCACAGAAGTCAGTGGGAGTGGGTATAAAGGGCGTCGGATATCCGACGCGCGAGAATTTCGTAATACTATACGTACTCGAATTCGCAGTTCTGCTACACCGGATATGGGATTGTTCGGCTTAGGCGCTCCCACCTTCGAACGCATGAAGCCAGGGAGCCCGAGCTTTTCTCGGTTGCGGTGAGAGATTCGAGCGCATGGAATGCTAGTCAAGCTGGAGACTTGATGGATACTCCCACAACAACGACATGTAGGCCACCAAAGTGCCTCACCGCGGAGCAAACGATCATGAGGCTGCAACCAGATGCAGGTGACACGACAGAAAGAAGAAAAGAATTTTCAATGCAACACCAACGAAGCATATGGAGCATCATCGAGATCTAGGCCCCGTAGGAGTGCTGCAGTATTTTGGAAAAGAAAACTTGAATCCTCATTCAGCTAACAAGCCCACCCTCTTCAGCCCGTGAATCCCAGCATGTGAAGCGCTCTGCCCCCAACTTTAGTCATCCCATCACCGTTAAGCGCAAGGGAAGAATGAACGGCCGCGACGACTTGATGACCGTTTTGAGACACGCTCCAGCGAAAGAGATAACGACTGCAAGCCAAGACCCATCCCAGGTTTGACTCCGTCCAGTCTGCTTCTCATCCGAGCCACACCTGCGTCCACCATCTCAACTCTGCCTATGTTCTCGATACAACGGAGGCATCCTTCAAATGATTAGACCCAGCCGTAATGTCGCGCAATATTTCTCTCGGACCTTTCCTTTAGGTTGGTCGATCATCTGCAACAAGGGCTCAAAGGGCCCCCAAAAAGCCAAAAATGGTTGTGGAGCAATTTGCGACGTTTCCGACTCCAGGAGATGAGCATCCTTTCCTTCAGCGTATTCCAGCCTCAGTTCTCATGATTCAGGTCCGTCAGCGACGGGCGACGCCCTGCCTTCAGCTGCTCCTCCTCGACCGTCTCAATCGTTCGGCAACGCCTGGCTTCGGAAAAACTGGATACTGACCCTCACTAATATCAGGATTCGTTAATGGGTGTTCTGGGCGATGTTAAGTGCTAGCGTCTCCCGATCACCTAGGATCCCAAGCGTGACAGCAGCATCGTGAAGCTGTCAAGCTGGGATACTGCAGTCGACGTGTCAAAGGCTGGTACATTAGCGGCTTGGACTCCTGAGATGGAGCGGCGATGATCCCAGCAAGACGCCCGGATAACGTTCGCTTTATAACACCGAACCCCCAACCACACAGACGCCGCAATGCCTCATTTGCCTCAAAATTGGGTCTCGTTTCACCCTGTCCCCTACGCCGCCGACACACTTGAGTTGATGTGATCCAAGTGATCCCATCGCGAGCAATCCGATTTTGACGTCACCCTCCCAGGATCTCGGCTCAAGTTACCCCCCGTCTCCCTCGCTGGCGCCGGGGCAGCCAGACAAGCCTTACCCGGCTACCACGTCCGCCTGCATAAGATCAGCCCTGGGATGACCCATGGGGCGAGCGCTCCGCCCTGCTCGGCCTGCCGACCACTCACGGCCTCCCACTCGACAGCCCTCACGGATCCGACGCCGCGAATATCGCAGGCGGCTCAGCGTTCCCCTGTCCAGCTCCTCGTCCCGCCGTATTTTTGTTCCGAATTCTTTCACCCCCGCTGTCCATGTCGAAACTAAATCGGTGGCTGATCAGACGAAGGGAATCAAGGCCTAACGAACCGAGGGCTGCGGTGACGTCGGGGCAGAGAGGCAGAGTGGTTGGTTGGGCATCCAGTCAGAGTTTGAAAAGGGAGGTATATTATGCCTTCGGAGACCTTCGGCACACATGAACATGGAGGTCACCAAACATTGAACCCACCAAAAACACTAGACGACGAGAAAGAGGCTAACTCCATCGTCTACGACGACCTCTTTCAAAACGGCCAACTTAACTACGCCAGTTCCCTCCCGATCTATATTACTCCCGTCTCCGTCTCTGAGTATAGCATCTTCGTTCGATCGCATCATGTCAGGACAGCAGACCGGGACCTTGAAGGCACCTGAGGGTGAACCCTCTCCAGTATCACCAGCAACAGCAGTCGATCCCAACGCCTTCTCTGACGACGAAAACGGAGTCGCGTCGCCCAGATACGGCCACTCTCAACAACCCTCAAGAGGAGGATCACGATCTGTTCGTGCACGCAGCGCTCGCATCGCACCCGGAAGAGAGTCCATTGAAGACCCTCTGCCCACGGGAGTGTCCGCCAAGTCAACCCGCCCCCTTCGTGAAGGCAACCGCTTCAACGGCAACGCAGACTACGACGACGACTCCGACACGGACAGATACTGGGGCAGCAACAACAACAACCATCCGGATTACAGCGGCGGCCGCGCACCTCGCTCAAGGCCTCCCCGTGCTCACTTGAACCGCCCCCAGCCCTACTTCAACTACGACCCCAACACGGATACCAAGGATTACTACGAGGAGACTCGCTCCTACGAGCCCGGTGACTACACCGGAAGACCTCCCTCTCGTAGGACGTACGACGAAGAGATGGCTGCTTATCCTCGCAGCGTCCCGGTGCGAAGCACCAACGGGGACACGGCCCGCATTGACTGGCACAACCTCACCCGCGAGGAGAAGGCCCAGGTCATGCGTCTGCCTCTCACTCAGTGGATGAACTCCGACGTCAAGAACCACTTCGTCGCGAGTTTGGGAGAGCTCGTTGGAACGACCATGTTCCTCTTCTTCGCCTTCGCCGGTACAGAAGTCGCCAACATCAAGTCTGCTGCCAACAGTTCCAACTCGCCATCAGACAGCAACACCACCACTGGTGCTTCGACCGGCTTCAACAGCGGAACACTCCTCTACATCTCTATCATCTTCGGCTTCTCTCTCATGGTCAATGTCTGGATCTTCTTCCGCATCAGCGGTGGACTGTTCAACCCGGCTGTTACTCTTGGACTTTGGCTCGTCAAGGGAATTCCTGCATCTCGTGCTGCTTGCTTGTTCGTGGCCCAAATCCTGGGTGGCATGCTTGCATCGGTAATTGTGCGATTCCTCTTCCCGGAGAACTTCAACGTCCGCACTACCCTTGGCGGCGGCGCCTCTCTTGTTCAGGGTGTCTTCATCGAAGCCATCCTCACTGCTGAACTCGTATTCACAATCTTCATGTTAGCCAAGGAGAAGCACAGGGCCACCTTCATTGCCCCAGTTGGTATCGGCCTGACACTCTTCATCGCTGAATTGGTTGGAGTCCAATTTACTGGCGGCTCCCTCAACCCTGCACGAAGCTTTGGTCCTTGCGTCATTACCGCAACCTTCGACTCAGAGCACTGGATCTACTGTAAGTTTAACACCCTCCAAGACATGACTTGCGCAGCCGAAACCTAATCTTAATCGCAGGGGTTGGACCTTTCCTCGGTGCACTCATCGCTGTCGTTTTCTACAAGTTCATCAAGACCTTGGAATACGAGATGGCCAACCCGGGTGCTGACGGCGACCCGGAGAACGACCCCACCCAGAACCCGGCGAAATTGGCTGAGCTGCGCATGTCGCGCACAAAGTCTGCTAAGCAATGATGAACATCAGAAAGTCACGACAGACAGACGGTGATACCAATGGCACAATAATGAGGGGGAATTGGACGTGGTTAATGATGATTTGATGTTAATGATTTGGAATGTGTCACGGGAATTATTTCCCGGCAGAACGATGGAACGTCTCTACATCTCTCTTTCTCTTTTACGATGAAGGAACAGCAGAACATCAGAAACAGCCTCATGACAGAAAGCTGCTGATCGGACACTGGGACATGAATATAGATGAAATATGGCTATTGAAGATACAAAAAATACTCTACATTGAAATCTGCTCCAAACACTTCGCTAAGGCTATGCTGAAAAAAACAGAGACAAAAGTGATTGTTCAAAGCCGATTACTCAATTGCTCCAAAAACAGCTTTTCCTCAGGTGTGATGAACATGTGTTCGGGCACAATCACTTCCCCAGGCCTCATGATCAACACTGGGTCTGGCTTCACCGTGGACTCGCTCCTACTCCTCGATTCAACCTCGTCGGCCTCAGCCTTCCCATGACTCTCCTCGTCACCCCGTCGCTTCCATGGCACGCGGTGTTGCCGTACATCCTCAGGCGTCCACCAGTACATCGGGAAGCGCCGTTGAACATTGTTAATGATTAGCGCGGTGGCAAGCATTACGACACAGCCAAGCATCACAATAGGCACCAAGAACCAGCCCAGCTTCACCACCCCGTCGTCGACGACGGCCAAGAGTGCCGTCGCGCCAGCAGGGGGGTGCACCGTCTTCGTAAGCGCCATAACGGTCGTCGCCAGCGCGCACGACAGGGCCCCTCCCAACCAGCGTACCTCCTGGAAGTGCGGACTGAGCTGGAACAGTTTGCAGATTGCGACCCCTACAAGCGCGGCGAGGAGCTGCCCGAGGACTGAGTTGCGGGGCTGAGAGAGCGGCGCCTCGATGGAATAGAACTCTAACACGGCGGCTGCGCCCTGGGAAGAGGCCAAGTCTTGAGTCAGCGCATCCGTTTTGAAGTTATCAGTGCTGACCAGGTTGCCGACGAATGAGGCGGGCGGGAAGGGAGGATGTCGTCATATGGGAAGGCCGAGGCATGAAACGGGTGGCTGGAAGGGGACTCTTGGAGGCCCGAGCCCATCCTTGGCCTCTCCGTGACAATCTCGGTGTGGGAGAGGTGTGGGAATGGGCCGGGAAGCGGCTAGGTGAGGGAAATAATCACTTACAAAGCTGCCGACGATGATGGGGGCTCCATGTTCTCTGAAGGAAGGGATTTGGCGAGAGACAATGGCGACCGCAGCCACGCCGCAGAAGACGCCTATGCAAGCCCAGAAAATCGGCACGAGGTTGCCGGTGTTGTCAGGCTTAGACTTGCGGTAGCCGAAGAAATGTGATACTGGATATGGGAGATGGGCCCATGGCGGCGGCGGGACGAAAGGGTTGAGAAATCGATCAATATCGAAGTCCCAACTTTTCGGGTTGCAATGCAACATTGGGGACGGATCGTCGCTATGCCAAGTCCGGGGTAGCGTTCGATTAAATCCGGGGAAGTGCCACTTTTCGGAATGTAATCGAGATAAATTCCGCGCAAATAAGAAGCCGATTTCCCACCCTTGTCTCCTTTTGTCTTCGGAGTTGCCTTGATCTTTGCAAAATTGACGACGGGAGGCCTTTTGTCTAATTCTTCGTTTGGTTTCGTGAAAGTCGTCGGATGAATATGCGTCGGATAAGGGATGGCATGCAGGAACAGGAGACACAAGCCACAGGCTGGTTATGGCAATGTGGTATCGTACACAAACCGAGACACAAAATGCAAGTTGTTCTTTCGTCCAATTCAGACCATCCTACCATGTGGCCCGCTTCAGATCTCTCGGATCTTGCATTACTTTTAACAACTCTTACTGCCGCGGAGATTCACATTCAATGGCAGGCGGCTTATTGTTTGTTACTGTTAACAACGGCCTTGGGGCACGTCATATTTGGTAACAGAAACTCCCAAAAGGGTTTAGGTCCCGGACCGGACGGGGGGCCGCCGGCCATATGTGGACCCCAAAACGGCCAGAAGCGCATTCCAGGGGAAAACTATTATATAACAGGTGGCAGCTCGTCATCTGATGCCCGTCTTTGACCATTCAGAGAAGCTGGCGCGCCTTGCTGGCGCGTCTAAACTAGACTCGGCCGTGTTGCGGGATTCGTTCGGTTTCCCATGCCGGCGGGAGACCTACCTTTTGTTGTTTTCACATCTAGCTCCCGCATTGCCATCGACGCCAACTCTCCGGACCTCCGTGATGGACTCTTTGCTTGCTCAAATCTCGGGAGATCGGCGTGTGGTATTTCATCGAGAAAAGAATCGCCCATAGATGAGTCATGTTTCCGGCTCGCTTCTCCGAAGGGGCATGACAAAGGTTACCTTCCGCCGCGGGGCATCAATTTGGAAACACTCCGAGTACGATTGACGGCCGAGTGTGAAATGAGCCGCCAATTCCGAACTGCACGCCCTCGACACCAACAAGACGTCTGATATTCACTTGGCAGAAGATCAGTTCCATTATTGTTGATCTATCAAGCTCACATCAGTTGATTCTGATGTCAATTAACCTGGGCATAAACCTTGTCGACATCGAAATGTCACGCTGGCGGCCACAAGCTTTGAGGCGTACCGTGGCGTTTACCACCACATGGAACACGGTGCATCCCTGTGCACGTTGCACCGACGCCGTTGGCATCTAACCGAGAGATACACAACATGCAAACTTCCTACTTGTGCGTTGGGCAGATAAGTCCAGAGCAACTTGTTGCTTGGTCTTTGGCTTTGAAGTTGCGATTGCGACCCTCGTGTCGCCTGGGCAGTAAAGTCTGTTGAACCGGCAAGAATTGGCGATCCAGTACAGGACGCTCGCTCGTCATCGTGAGCTTGGACTTGGTTTGGAGTCGGCGGATCGCCTGAAGTCTAGGCCTGGCGCTGTTGGAGGCCGTGCTACCCGTTTTCCAAGGCTAGCGCCGTCCTCGATTCGTAAGATGAAGGCGTTGCTACACATCGGATGCAGGTGGTGTCCCGCATTGGGCTGCATGGAAAGTGACACCAGACCGAACAAGACTTGGCGACTGTAGCCGTCAGTCTTGATGCCAAGCTGATCAACGAGTTGGAGCCAACTTTGGACTGCTGTTGCGAAACCCGAAGGCCATTGCCGTAAGCCTCTGTGAACTCACTAGAGATGGTGCAATATGTTGCGTGCCTGATACATCATCTGCCGGCACGACGGGGACCATCTAAACCCGGGCAATGATTTGGAGTAAGAAGCATTGTTTAGAAGAAGAGTCATCATTTGCTCAAGTGTGGACTCAAATATCCGACGATCACGCGCTTCTGTCAATAATTGGAAGTACTCCCTCAGACACAGACCCTTATCTCTTTCACAAAAAGACACTTCCAGGCACGTGGTATTAAGAAGAAATTACTGCTTCGAGTTCATAATTTGCACTTGGACTAGTTGGCGGCAGCCCCTGAACGCTCTGACCAAGTTGGCTCTGAAGACCCTGATGGCCCTGTGAACTCCAAGTGGACCGCTCTCGATGAACACATCTCCGCGGAGTCCCCATCAACATCAAACTCGGCCCCGCCGAGAGCTTTGAAGATTTCGCGAGTCGCTGTGAGCAGCGGCGATTGGGTCGATAAATATTGTATTTACAGGGCTGAATTGAGAGAATTGGTTGAAGAAGCTGTTGGTCTCACGGTGAAACTGAGTATGAATGATAACGAAGACAAAGAGAAGTTATGCGATAAATAAATCAGGAGCCTGCAACCAAGATTCATCGCCCTAAACATTGTCTACATGGATGTCAATGTCTTAGTCTACAGTCGGAGGAACTGAAGTCGTATCACAATTAATGGCTGGGCATATTTACAAAGAAGAAGTAGATCCGAATTAACCAGCCCCTATTAGTTTTCAGCTGCCTCGCGATCGAATCGGTGCCTCGACAATTTGGTCGTCGCGACAGCTTCTAGAATCTTAAGCAGCATCCAGCCCTTGACGTGGAAAGAACTCTGAGAGTGTCTAAGCAAAAGGGAAAACAACCCTCTTAAAAGATGATGGCATGAACAAGCACACCCATAACAAGGGCACCAAAGCCAGCAACAAGCTTGCCAGCCGTAGCAGTGGTTACCACAGAAGGATTGACGGGCGTAACTCCTGCGGGGGCACCGCCGGCCGGGGGCTGAGGTTGAGAAGCACCCCCGGCGCCGGATGGAGGAGACTGAGGAGCACCCCCGGCAGGGGGCGCACCACCAACGGAAGGCTGGGGCTGGGAAGCACCACCGGCACCAGAGGGCGACTGAGGAGCACCGCCAGCGGGGGCAGCATCCCCAGAGGGAGACTGGGGCTGAGAAGCGCCACCAGCACCAGAAGAAGGCTGGGGAGCACCGCCAGCGGGAGGAGAACCACCAGGGGAAGACTGAGGCTGGGAAGCACCACCGGCACCTGAAGGAGGCTGAGCATTAGGACCACCGGCCGGAGCACCGCCGGCCGGAGCACCTCCAGCCGGAACATCTCCGGCAGGAGCATCTCCGGCAGGGGCGCCTCCGACGGGAGTATTGCCGGTGGATGGCTGAGGAAGCCCACTAGCAGGAGGCTGGGGAGAACCAGGCTGACCGGGTTGAGGAACACCAGATTGACCCGGCTGAGCCGCACCACCGGCAGTAGGTTGAGAGGGAGCACCACCAGGCCCCGGAGAGGGACCAACAGGGACGGGGGCCAGAGGCTGAGGGCAATTGCTCTTGCAACCCTCGTCGAGAGTGTAGTTGCCGGTGCTGCCATTCCAGACGTACTTCTGACCAGCCTCAGATGCAGAGCCAGACTGGAACCCGCAGGAGCCATCTTTGCAGACGTACTTCTGGTTGCAGGCGTCTCCGCTGCACTTTTGGACCTCGCAGTTGTTTCCGTAACAGACAACTACCTCATCATAATGCTTGCTTCCCGGAGTAGCGTACTCGCACTGGCCGTTAGTGCAGACAACCTTGCGTCCGCAGTCGTATCCGTCACAGACGTCTGGGAACCAGACGCCGTCGTAGCAGACAAGACGACGCTGGCATTGAGAACCAGAGCAACCGGAGTCATAACCACAGTAGCCGCCGTAAGAGACGAACCTCTTCCAGCAGTCACCATCGATGCAGGGCTGGCCGAAACACATGCCACTGACACAAGGGCTTGGCTTGTAGCAAAAGGGACCCATGCAGTCCTGGCACAACGGGCAGTATGTGGTCGTGATTGTCTGGACACCGCTGACGACAGCGGTTCCAACAGTAGTGACGGCGGTGGTTGTGAAGGTGGCGGTAACGGTGCTTGCATTCACACCAGCGGTGCTAGAACCGGAGATGGAGCCGGAGATGGTAGCAGTACCAGAGGCGCCAGAGCTAGTGCTGGAGATGCCGCCAACAACACGGGCGAAGATGGTCAAGCGGATCTCAACTGATAGAAGCTGGCGCTTGAGGCGAGATCCGGAGGGAGTAACGGCATGACCGCAGCGCAGGTCGGGGTTGCCAGGGCAGGGTGTGTCGCACTGGGCCTCGGCAACGTTGACCTCGTTGGTGCTGTCGACGACGTTTCCGCAGTAGCACTCGGTTCCTACGACACCCGCGTACTGTATGGTGGTGGGGCAAGCAGCAGCGCAGAGCTCAAGGGTCATGAGCGCGGAGGTCAGCGTCAGGTTGAAGCCCGGGTGGCCAGACGGAGATCCGAAGCAGCCGAGATTGCTCAAGATGTTGCCTTCGACAATGATAAGAGGGGGATTGGGTGTGGCGGTGGAAGTGGCAGTGGCAGTGGATTCGCCGGACGCGGATGTGAACGTGAACTCGGACGTGCCGGTCGAGCTAGATTCAGTCAAGGTTGCAGAGTCACTGGGAAGGACTGGGTCGGACGTGGCGGTGGTAGCGTCAGTGGAAGTGTCGGTGGGTTCGCCGGGCGTGAAAGTGAACTCGGACGTGTCAGTCGGAGTAGAGCCCGCCGGGGTTGAAGAGCTACTGGGAACGGCTGAGTTGCCCAAGGACGAAGACCCAGTGGGACCTGGGTTGTTTGAAGAACCGGAAGGGACTGGATTGGCTGAAGATGCAGAACCAGATGGGACTGGGTTGACTGCAGATGAGGCGCCGGGAGGGACTGGGTTGGCTGAAGATGCAGAACCAGAAGGGGCTGGATTGACTGCAGATGAAGAACCCGGAGATACTGAGTTAGCTGAGGAAGAAGAACCAGGAGGAATCGGGTTGGCCGAAGATGAAGAACCGGGAGAAACTGAGTTGGCTGGAGCAGAAGAACCGGGAGGAATCGAGTTGGCCAGCGCCGAAGAGCCGACTGAGCTAGATGCAACTGGAGCTGATGTGGATGCAATGCCACCATTCGAAGGGAGCACGGTAGTCGAAGAGCTGCTGCCAATAGCTTGGCCTATTGAAGTGCTACCCGAAGTACCGGCTGCAGGGTTTGTGGAGGCTGCTGGAATTGTTGATGATTGAGAGGATGAGGACGAGGCAGCAGCCGGGTTCGTCGATACCGTGGAAGAACCTGAAGCTGCTTGACTCGTTGATACGGCGGTTGATGTGCTGGTGGAGGCTGCAGTTGTGGTTCCAGTTGTCGATGTCGTTGTCGGGGGAGCTGGACCGGCGGGAGCTGGACCGCATTCAAAAGCACCAGCAGCGTTCTTGGCGCAGTAAGGTCCCTTTGGGTTGGTGTTACATTGTCCAATGCCTTCCTGACCACAGTCTTGATTACACTCACCGCGGATGAGTCCATCACCGCCTTTACCGCAGTTTGTGCCGGTAGGGTTACCAACGCATTCAGAGTCTTGGGTGCAAGCCCGGCAAAGGCCAGTGCCAGCATCGCAGGCCGGAAGGGTAGAGGTAGCCAGAGCAGCACACTGTTGGTTGCTGGTGCAGGGAAAGCCACACCTGCCAGCTGAGCATGTAGTGCCCGACTGATTGCCGGTGCAGTCAGCATTGCTGGTACATTGGCCGCAAAGACCGGTGCGAGAGACACAGGTCGCACCGTTTGGTGAGTTGACACAAGCATCGTTGCTGGTGCAAGGAACGCCACAATTACCAGCTAAGCATGTAGTGCCCGACTGGTTGCCGGTGCAATCATCATTGCTGGTACATTGGCCGCAAAGACCGGTGCGAACGACACAGGTCGCACCGTTTGGTGAGTTGGTACAAGCATCGTTGCTGTTGCAAGGCTGACAAGTGCCATCGGCTGCGTTGCAGACCGGACCGGTAGGTGAATTAACACAATCGGTGCCACTCGTGCAACGGAAACAAGCACCGGTGCCAGCATTGCAGTTTGGACCGATTGACGAACCGGCACAATCTGCGGCCGCAGTACAAGGACCGCACTGACCGGTGTTTTGGTTGCAGACCGGAAGGCCAGGTGAGCCAGTACAGCCGGCGTTGCCGGTGATTGTATTGCAAAGACCACATCGGCCGGAAGCAGTGTCGCAGGTGGGGCCGGCAGTTGAGGTGTTGCAGTCGGAGTTCGAGGTGCAAGGAGAACAGCGTCCCTCGCGGCAGATCGAGCCGCCACCCTGTACCGGTTGTCCGTTGGCACCGCCGGCACATTGGGTGTCACTGGTACAAGGCGGCGCGCAGATCCCAGCCAGGGAACAGATCTTAGATCCATCGGTGGAGCATTCGGTGTTGGCGGTGCACGCACGACAAGCGTTCTGGTCGCAGACTTGGTTTTGGGTGCCTACAGTGTCACCTGGAACTCGACAGTTCTGGCTGGTGCGGCATGCAACGCAATTGTTATTGACGCAGTAAGGCAGGGCCGCATTTCGAACGGCACACAACGTGTCGCTACCAAAGCATTGAGCCCAGACGGTTTGGACGCATATCGTTGATATCACCAACAACGTGAGGCCGATAGGGCTTGAAGCCAACTTCATCTTGGCGGTGTAAAAGAGCGTGGGCAAAAGAGTGTGGGAGCAGGCTCTGCGCGAGCAAGCAAGTTGAAAAGAGTGTCGTCTCTGAAAAGATGTCTGTCGTGTGTGAACAAACACTAGAAGGTAATTGGGTTTACGTCCATCAATTATCTATACATCTACCCCCGACAGTCGCCGTCACGTTCAACGTCCAATGTTGAGACCGCTGAAGAGTCTTGGTCTACAAAGATGGTCCTATTTCGCCCTTGGCATTCTCTCCTCTCTTCAATGGAATTCAACTCTTGGCACGCCAGATACTCGCAAATACGCATGGAACAGGCAAACAATTGTTCAGATGAGCAGATGCATGCCTGTTCCGACATATTGCTCTTGGTATGCAGGATCGTCATTTTGAGATCCAGCCCCGAGTGTGGAAATGTGGCAGATTCAGAACAAACTCTAGCAGCAACTGAACCAGTTGTAGAGAGTGAGGTCTCATGAACAGTCTTACACATCGAAGGCTGAGACGTTACGCCATTGTTAGACATTTGTCTTCCCCCTAGGCTTGTTCCTGATCAACTCCGAATGTTAGGCTTTTTGGCTGAGCCCATCCCCTTGGCGCCTGAGACATGAGAGTAAGCGAACGCCCTCTATGCTCACAGTGCCAAGCCACACATCGGACAGGCAGTGAGGGTATCGTGGAAGAGTACGGGAGGGAGAGTGAAGCCTGGAGGCGTTGGGTGGCGGCGAGCACAGCGAATAGAATCACCGAAGCCAATCCTCTACATTACTCGCCATATCTTATAGGCGAAGAAGAGCACGCTGAAACTTCAATGTCTCAGGCGTTGAGAAAGCACACTCGTTCTTCACGCAACGCCATCTGCATTTCCACATCGGTGCACTTTCTGTCATTATCGTCGCATCTAGCCTTCTGTGGATGGCAAGAGGTTGCAAGCAAAAGTCGCCAGGTGGCGCTCTCTTTGCATCTCAAGTTTTCAAGTATGACAAGAATATCGAAAGCCGGCCACTACAGGTGTGACTACATCCCATGCTACGTTCCATACGCTGGGTCGACACATCATAAGGTTAATATTGTCGTAGATCTTATGCCCAATAGCGTATAATATGATCCTTGAAAGGTTGTTACATTACACCCTCTACCAAAATGGCCTCGTGATTTTCAAGACAAAAGAATATTTCTTGCAAATTTAAGTAAGCACTAAAGAGAAACAGTCTTCTAACAAAGTACCACGTTATGAAACACTCAAGGATTGTATTGAATGCGCCACAAATGCGTTGCTGAGGTACTTTCATCTCACAGGGGGTCCTCCCCATGCTGGGATACGTTCTCGTCGCCATTTTCGCCATCATTTGTCCGAATAGCAGAGCAGTATATTATGATTAAACACAGAAGATTGCAGCAAACTCTGCGAAACGTCACAATTGGGACGAAAGTGATTGCTTTGTATGGCCATATTGATGATAATGGTTGAAGGTTCCGTTGATCCCATGGTGAACATGGCTATGGAAAAGAATGAAAGGGAAGATGGGCACGGAAAACATTGGGGGCGAAGCAAATGAAACAAGAGCTTGAAGTCAAGACACAGGGACTCGTAGACCATCCAAGTGAATGTCGAGGTGTGTTTACAGGTGTGTTGACATTTAAGCGTAGAGTTCCTTCTGAAGCCACAAGCACCTTTCGTTAGCCGTCGTGTCACTAACAACACTCACGCCGCTGTTGTTGAATGCCAGCATGTCTGCGTTAGCGCCCGAGACTGGGAACTCAGGGAGGCCAAGCCCGTTGGGGTTACCGGACTTAACGAAGTTGACAATGTAGCCCTGCAGTGTGCGAGCGACATCGACAATGACAGGCCCAAGACTGCCAACATAAATACCTCCTTCCACCTCATCTGGACCATTGTAGAAAGCGTACGGGAAGTCAGAACCATGAACACCTGGGTGTACTCGAAACTCGTAGTTGTAGGTGTTGTTCCCGAATGCCCGAGCCAGGTAGTTGACGTTGCATGCGAAACCCAGCTCGCCAACATAGAGCATGGTGCGATTGATACCCGGTTCCGGATAAAGTTCGTCGAGAATGTAGCTGATGACAGGCTCCTCTATCGTGGGCCATGCATCGCGGATCATCGCGGCCATTTGGTCGTTGGTTTCGACGAAGGGTGGGGAGAAGTTTGCGCCCTCGTTGGCGGCGTGGCCTGTCATAATTGAGACGTTGCGATCAAACTCGCCCTTGAGCAGAGAAATTCCGGGCAATGCCGGCACGAGACCTCCGTCAATGACGGGACCATAGGTTGTTGAAATCCACTTGGATGAACCGACTGCCTTAGCGTTGGCGAAGATGACTTCCTCCGTTGATGAATTCTGTGCCTCCTCAACAGTAGTGACGTTAAGAAACTGCAGGAAACTGTTCGTAGAGTTCTCTTGCTCATACTGAGAGGTGACAGGGATCCAACCGGCCGACAGGGGAATTGCCCTCGCAAAAGGGGCAGGTTTCAACCCTCCGTATGCCGTGATATGATGCACGATGCTTCCTCCTCCCGCAGATCCTGTGGCTCACGGTCAGCATCCGAACAGATTCTCCCAGCAGTCGTCTTCGGTGAAGTCACCAACCTCCCATAACGGTCACCTGCTCAGGGTCCCCGCCAAACAAGTGGATGTGCTCTTGGACCCATTCCAGGGCGAGCCTCTGGTCCTGGAGACCAGCGTTTGATACTCCACCAGAAGCTTGCAATGACGGCCCAGCAAGCCATCCAAGTGCCCCTAGTCGGTAGTTGATGCTCACGTAGATAATGCCGGGACTTCCGTCGGCCTGGCTAGCTCTAATGAGGCCGGTCGGGTCGGCACTGTTGTCGTAGATCTTGTTCCCAATAGCGTATGCGCCTCCGTGAATCCTGAAAGCTTTCATCAGATACGTTGCTCAGATAATTTTCAATCTCCTACGCATGCTCACCACACTAGAACAGGCACCCCTTTGTATCCAGTCGCAGACGTACCATTCTTGGCACTCTCGAACACTTTCTTGGGAACAACAACATCCAGGAAGAGGCAATCCTCAGTCGTGTGGTTGTTTGGGTTAGCCCACGGAGCAGGCCATTCCCTCTGTTCCCGGGCAGTACGCGCTATTTCGTCGGCATTGGTGTAGTTGAAAGTTGCCTGGTTGCCTGCAGCGTATGCTGAAACGAATTGTTGAGTGATAGTAAACCACTCAGGCATCGCCTGTGGGCAAATACGTCCTTGCTCGCCGGTTTGGATTTCGGGATCGCGTCCAGTCGGAGGCTGCGGTGCGTGAAAGCGGAGAGAACCTGTAGGAGCCTGAGCGTAGCGAATATTGGTGAAGTTGAGGATGCCAGTTGTCTCCTATGCCAGTCTTAGTAGAGTTCTGCCGGTAGACAATCATCGTGTGAGGGGTGTTGCAAGCCATACGTTGAAAGAGATCGCCTGGTGAACTTCATAACCGAGGTCAACAGTTGCCAGGCGACTGGACGCATGAGATGGCGTAGGCAGAGCAGCAAGAAAGCTGCAAACGAGCGGCAAAAAGAACATGATCGCAAAGAAATATTGGTTGGCTGCAGGACAATGGCCGATTCAATCATAAGCTATCCAGAGTAGGTCGGAAACAAGTCGTGGTAACTCGAAGCCTTATATGCGTTGGATTCAGAGCCAGGAATCTTCGATCAGAACGAAGAGCTACCCAGGCGAACGTACCTCGGAAGGATATGACACCATGAGCTGCCATTTCATGAGGTTACTGCTGCAATGTCACAACCCGCAGCTCGATAGATTGCGGTACTTGGCGGTCGCCCCACAGGGCGTATTCAGAGCGTATTCGACGGCCGACTTCCTCATCGGGGTTGCGGGGAGCGTATTCAAGAGCGTATTCAGAAAGGTAAAGAGCCCTTACCCTTGCTTCTTAATTCTGACAGCGAAAAACGGGATGATTTCCGCTAACGGCAACAATCCAGTGGAGCCTGGAGCCACTGTTGGCCGTTGCCGCCAGCTTCCTATGCTGGGCCAATTTAAGCTTGTCGTCCTAATGACATTCAGGGTCTTTGTCTAGGCTGGCATGTAGTGCAATAAATCAAGGAGTACAAAAGATCGATCGGTCTGTAGATAGATTATGGGGCCGACTTGGCAGAGTCTACAAAATAGAAACTCGTATCCTTTCACGTACCGGCGGCACATGTTTCCACAGCTAAAGGCGTATTCGAATATGAAATGCGTATTGACTACAATGCGTAGCTCGGAAGGCAATGATAAACAATGATAAGTACCTAAAATATCTCATCCTCTCGCTTTTCAGCCTCGCACTAGACATAGTTCAGATCGACCACAGCAAGAGCAGCTATATTCATAATTCCGACCATGTCAGACTGCAGATACCAATCTCTTTTTGCATACGCGCCGTCAATGGCTGCTGCTGCCTTCTTCACTTCCGCCTTTGGCTTGTCTTCTGTTCTTCACCTTGGCCAGGCAGTATACTTCAAGACATGGTGCATGATACCGCTGGTCGTCGGAGCCTTTTGTAAGTCCGTTTCATGAACATGTTTTGCATGGTACTGATTCTTGACATGTAGTTGAGACAGTAGGCTATATCATGCGATGTCTCTCCGCGAGCGAAAACTTCGGCTGCTGGAGTCTGCCTCCTTTCATTATTCACTCAATCCTTGTTCTCGTTGCACCAGCCGTCATTGCAGCCTCAGTCTATATGATGCTTGAGAAAATCATTCGGCTTGCCGACGGCGACTCGTATTCTATTCTCTCCCCGCGCTGGATAACCCGCATCTTCGTGGCTGGCGATGTGGCATCTTTCTTGATACAATCATACGGTCAGTTAAACCTCCGGCGAGGAGATACATCTCATGATACATATGTCTGACTTGTACAGGAGGAAGCATGGTCTCAAAGCCAACCGCGACGGAGTCGTCCAAGAAAGCAGGCCAACAAATTGTCCTCGCCGGTTTGGCAGTACAAGTGGCCTTTGGTGTGCTCTTCACTATCGTTGCCGGAGTCTTTCACCGGCGCATTTGTAAGGCCTTCACTGCCGCAGGTGTCTCGCAAGAGATCCACTGGCTGATGACGCTCTACGGCGTCATGGTACTAGTCACTATTCGCAACATCTTTCGCATCGCTGAGCACTCTAGCGGCCAGGACTCTTCCCTGATGAAGAATGAATATCTGCCGTATCTCTTCGATGCTACCCCGATTTTGTTGGCGTTGCTTTGGTTCAACTGGTACCATCCTTACAAGATGAAGAAAACCGCGCCGTTTGGCTATCCGTTGACGAGCACTGCCTGTTGAACGAGCCGTTTGTCAATACCAAACAACAATCGTGTCTGGCGGCATTGGCTCTGATTCATGATATGCCTCGGAACTGTGTGTCGCGACATCGTTTCGATTTCCATAGCTAATAGATTTTCTGTCGTTTCTCATTTCACAAATATATCGCCAACAACATTCAATTCTCGTACAGAACTCCTGTCGGCATCGGGCGAAGTTCAGCTGGCTGCAGCTCTCAGTGGGCGGCTCAGCCACTATTACATCCTTGTCGATCCCCACAAACACGGGTTCTTTGCCCAACTCGCAAACATTTAGTGCCTTGGCGAGGCAAATCTGTCACTGCGAATAGTGCCCTGAGAGCCTACAAGAATTCGGTCTGCCCCCTACATGGCTCTAACAACAGCAACATGCTGGCGATGGCAATGCCGCGACTCCTAAGCAGTCGTGTTTCTGCTTCCTCTAGACCTTTTGCAGCCGACCTGAGCGAAACATCTTCGGACTAACAGAATGACCCGGACGGAAAGTAACGACAATGGCGCGTTCATGGGGAGCAAAGGCATCCGGCGGTCTCACCAGAAATCACGTGGCGGCTGTAGCTTTTGCAAGCGACGCAGAATAAAGGTCAGTGGGAGAAAATACCTCTGCTTGACGAGACGCGGCGAAAAGTCGAGACTTAATTCAATCATAGTGCGATGAAAGAAAACCGAGCTGCACCAACTGCGTCAAGAGGTCGCTGTGGTGCAGTTTGAACACCACTCCGTCGCCCGCGTCAACGCCTGAGAACGCAGCTCAAGCCACTGTCTTTGAGCCTCTGCCAGGCAATCACTCTATGGAGGAGTGCGATGAATCTGCTTTCACTCTAGACGTCCAGGACCTTCAACTGTTTCACCATTTCTGCTCCGTCACGTCCACGACCTTCGGCCCAACTCCACATGTGCAGCAATTTTGGAGTATCACAGTCGCCCAGATGTCTTTCTCTCACCCCTTTCTCCTGCGAGCGATCCTTGCCATCAGTGGCTTGCACATGAACCATCTCAGACAAACCAGTAGCGAGGCCTCGGGCTGGTACAAGACCAAGGCCACAGCCCATTGGCAAGCCGCGGTCCGACTAGCAACCCCAAGACTTGCTGCGATAGACGCAGAATCCTGCGATCCGCTGTTCATCTTCGCCATGCTCTCATGCCTCCAGACGTTCGCCCTGGGTCCTCAGCCGGGAAACTTCCTGCTCTTCACCGACGACTCTGAGATGGAATGGCCCATCTTCTTCCGCGGGCTGAGAACGGTCGCTGAGGCATCTGTCCTCTTTGGCATGACGGAGCCCGCCAGACCGCTGGCTTTCATGTACGGCATCGCCAAGCTGGACCTCGAAACGCTGCCTCGGGATGAGCCTGTGACGTCCTGGGGAACGGCATTGAGAAATCTCCGTCAAATCACGATGAATGAGGTCTCTGCCGAAGAAGAAAGGGCAGTGTACCAAGATGCTCTTCACCGCCTTCGTGCCGGGTTCGCAGCCGTGTTTGGGGACAACGATACGGTCGGAGGAGCAAACTCGCAGGTGGTTTTTGCCTGGCTTTACCACGTCTCGGAAGATTTCGTTGGGCGACTACAGGCGAGGCAGAATCTGGCGCTGGTATTCTTTGCATATTTCGCGGTGTTGATCAAGCAAATTGATGGCGTCTGGATGATCAAGGGCTGGCCCGACCATTTGATAGCCGGTATCTACTACACTCTGGTACCGGCGACGCGACTCTGGATTCGATGGCCGATGGAAAGGATAGGATGGTTTCCACCACCGTAGTAGGCCCTCATCTGCACCAGTGTCCTCCGATATACCGGGTTTCACGGACGAACTACGGAGGTTCTGCCCCGGGTAGAAGATCATTCAATGACCGACGTACGTCTGACGACACGTCCAAAGTCACCATCGGATGCCACTAGCGGAACAAAAACGCCATGTTTTGCGCCCTGGTGCTTCGTCGCCATAGGGCTTAGTACACGGGGGAAACGGTACTGTGTCTTAGCATCACGCTGTGCGACGCGACGGACGGACTTGACATGAGCGCGTCATCGACAGAACCGCCGTTTCTGGGCGAGCCAAGTAAGACAGTGACATCGATAATGATTCATGCGGCTCAACGCCTTCCCATATAAGCAATTGAACAGAGGACCAAGCCAATTATTTCGTGTCGGGATGAAATCATTCATCATAACCGTCTACCAATGAGCTCAGCGCGAATTCCAATCAGCGTCTTGAGACGGACTAAGTTGATAGACTTATTACCTTCAAGAACCTCAACTGCGCCGCTTCATACTGCACCTGTATCAATAAGATTCAGCAAAATTGCAACAACCACGGGATCATTACACTTTACTCGTCCCGTGAACATTCCCGTAATGGAGACCATCAAGGTAACAAGACCGCTGCATCTGCCCGTCAGCCCTGACACATTTACAGAACACCATCGCCGAGAACTTTGGTGGCAGCACCGCCGCCAGCCTCGGTTCTCACCAGTTCAGTCTGGACGACTGCCCCGACCTCACGTCAAAGATTGCTGTGGTGACGGGCGGCAGCGAGGGCATTGGGTACGGCGTCACCCACACTCTCCTGAAGCACAACATCGCCAAGCTCTACATCCTTTCCGTTTCCAAGGAAGTCGTGGAGGGCGCCCAGGATGCCATCGCCAAGGACCTAGGCACGGAGAAGGCGAACCGCACCAAGTGGTTCCAGTGCGACATGACGGACTGGAAGCGCGTCAAGGAGGTCGCGGAGGCCATCAAGAACGACGCCAACCGCCTCGACATCCTCGTCAACAACGCTGGCCGCGGCATCATGAGCTTCGAGCTGACGGACTACGGCGTGGACAGGCACATGGCTCTTAACCACATGGGCCATGTGGTATTGACAAGTCACCTGCTACCGCTGATTAAGGAGACGGCGGAGAAGGGCAACGCGGTTCGCATCGTGAACCAGGCTAGCAACGCACATCAGGCTGCACCGAGCGATGTCAAGTTTGAGAGTTTGGAGGAGCTTAACAAGGACCTGGGTCCGAATGGACAGTATGGACGCAGCAAGCTTGCGAACATCTTGTACGCGCGGTACTTTGCAAGGAAGGTGACGCAGAACGGGCACCCGAATGTGCTGATGAATGCGACGCATCCTGGTTTCGTGAGCACGAAGATGAGCAAGGAGGATATCTTTGAGCCGTGAGTATCTCCACTCAACCGTTGAGTACAGCATCTGACTGTGACAGATATCCCTTGGGAGGCTACGCAATGGCTGTTGGCATGGAACCGTTCAAGAAGAGCCAATGGGAAGGTGCCGTTTCTGCTGTATTCGCAGCTACGACAATCAAGGAATCTGGCCAGTATATTTGTCCGCCTGCGATCCCCGAGGCAGGCAACAAGCTGGCGCAGGATGAGAAACTAGCGGATCAGTTGATGGAGTTGACACGCAAGATCATCACAGAGAAGACGAGAAGGCAGTCTGTTGACAAGGGTTGCCCCATGGATGACCTTGTGTTGCACTAAGAACTTCAGTGGCTCTCACATCCAACAAGACTTATAGAATTGAACCTTGTATTATCAAAATGCTGTCGCTTGCTACCTGTGAAATAGTGACCCCTCCCTCTTATTCTGATTTACATCTCCTTCCAATCCAAACCCACACCTCACCTCATTAGGCGACCAGCCCGGACTGCTCTGCTGGGGGTATCTTCCATCCGTCCCTAGAGGACTCATGACGTTTTGATTCATAACGCCGTACCCAATCTTCAATTCCTTCACATCCTTCGGTACATCGCCGCGATCCCGATCGGGACCTTCCCACTTCACCTTCTCCAACGCAGGTCCGCGCGTGGCGGCGACGATGCTCGAGAAGCGCGTGTTGCGCAGCACCCCGCCGTTCTCCCGAATCGCCAGCGCACCGGCCGCCACACACGACATGGCGAGGAATATCGCAATCGCGTAGACAATCCACAGGTCGCGCGCGTGGTAGCTGTACAAGTTCGCCATCCGTGAGCGCTGGCAGCCGTACATGTATGATGACCTGTTGCCGGGACCGCCGCCCTCGAGGAGCTGGCCCGTCATCTCGGTGGGCTGGGCTGCCCAGACAACCGGTACGAACTGGGGCATGGAGAAGATAGACAGGATGAGGTCCTCGTAGAAACCTTGCACCATCTCCATCAGGTTCTCGTGGGGGAAGTAGTTGTTGCGCGGGTCGAGAAGCTTCGTCTGGATCGCGTCGGTGTTCGTTACGGGGTTGACGAGCGCTTTATCGGTCTGGACGGTGCCATTGAGGAACTTGCGCAGCATGAAGCCGAGGGAGTGGTATGCTGCCGTGCGGCGGTAGTTCGCGACGTCGGTTGGGAGGATGTAGTTTGATGTAGGGGTGGCGGTAACGTTGTCCGCCGTGCCGTCGTCTGCGTCGACGTGGGGGATGTATGTTGTGTTGATGATTGGGCGGAGGAATTTGCTCTTCTTCATGTATGCTGACTGCGTAGCATCCGTGTAGTTGAAGACGGCTGTGTAGTCGGTCTCATAGTGCTCACAAGCAAAGATCTTGGGAGTGAAGTCGACGTCGGTTCCGCCCGAAGATGTGTTTCCCGTCACGACGTGGCCTATCCAGATGATTGGCTCTGTCCGGAAGGCCCCCATGTGCTCCGGGTATGGCGGATCCATCTTCGGGATACCGCCGATGTCGACGTCTCTGATCTGTGTCGTCGAGTATTCTCCTCCACTCGTGAATGCGTAGTATGCAAAGGTTCCGTTGGGAAGGAGGATGTCAGTGCCGAATGGCGACGTCGCTTGGCCCGACTGTTGGGTGAGATTCGTAGGTTTCGAGCCAACCCCGCTGGCCAGCTCTGTGCACTTGTACCCGGGAGCAATGAACTGGATTTCAAAAGTGCAGTTCCAACCCTTACTGCAGACTTCAACAGAGGCGTTCTTTCGCGATACAACTTCCTGAAAGTAAGCGCCAAGGGTCGCTGTCTGCTGAAAGTTTGGACTAGGCCCGGTGTAGTAGTCAAACCATCCCGGAGGATCCTCCTCAGACGGCTTAGTGGTGTTCCAGAAGGACAGCGGCATCTCATAGAGGCCGTCGATGCGGACGGGCTTGCGCCAGTCAGCAGTCTCTTCCATGGCGAAGTTCAAGCTGCGGACGCCAGGGCACGTGGCATTCTGGATCGTGACTTCAGGTTGCACAAGAAGCGTGTTGGCCGTGAGGATGACCACCAACGGAGAGAGCCTTCATAAAAGTTAGCAACCCATGACATGAGAGTGGCGTCGTTAGAGATGGATCTCACCAGACGAAGAGCGCAAGGGCAGCAGTAGCCTTGGCGCCCTTGAGAAATTCCCAGTTCAGAAACGCGATGAGGTTCTCAGTGGCCGCGAACATTGAATCGAGCGCGGCGATGCTCAATATCCTCGATCTCACCGTTGCCCAGATGCGCTGTTGAAACGCCGATATCACGGCGGCGCCCAAACTGGCTTTGGCCATGAATGCAAGGATCGTCCCGTACCGAAGCATCCGCACCTGGTCATCCGCGGGGTGGCCGTCAAGAGACGCATAGAAAGCGTGATGACCGACTGCGAAGCAGATGCCAACCACAAGCCAGAGATACATGTTCCATGATGAGTGCCAAAAGCCGCAAGTCGGCTTCCGCACGCGAAAAGATCTCACGGGCTCATTCGGCGGTCCTAGATAATTCGCTGCGACGTAAGGAGGCGGCTGCGCAGGCATTTGCTGCTGGTGGTATGCATGCTGTTGTTGTTGGTATTGTTGCTGTTGTTGTTGGTATTGTTGCTGTTGCTGTTGCTGTTGTTGTGCTGCCCCTGCGAATCCATACCCATCATATCCAGGCTCCTGGGCGTTGTGAAGCAGCGCCGCACTCGCATCTTGGCGTTGGTCGTGATGGTGTGCGAGGTCGTCGTGGGTTTCTTGGCCTCGAATCAGTGGATCGGCGTCGTAGTGCGCCGATCCGCTTAGCGAGCTCAGGTCGATGCCATGCGTGTCCATCGGGCCTCCCGTCGCTGCGTTCGTCGTGTCATGAATGTTGGTATCGGAGTCCTTCGTCGCTGGGACGGGTCTTTGTGGGACGGACGCGGAGTGTCTCTGTTGCTGTTGCCATCCCATCTCCGTGGTCTCCTGTGATGACATTGAAGGAAGAAAAAGCTGCCCAAAGGCAGAGGAGGAGGGGCTGCCAAGGGCCACACCCGCCTCTCACAAGCTGGAGATCAAAATGAGACGGAGGATCGCGCTAGCTTCGCTGGTGCAGCTTCTGCTGGCGCTGGGTAGGATGTGCCGAGCGGCAACGTCTTGTTTGGATTTGGAGGGGGTGGGCGGGCAGGATGCGAGATGGAGCTGATCTGCTGGAATTTTTACCTTTTCAAGGTAAGACACGCCCTTGCATGTGCTACCAGGCAACGAGAGAATGCCACAGTTCCCACAGCTGCCCACGCGGCTGGGATTCGGGGCCTGGTCAAATCTGAGGGCCTAGACTCAGTCCTGGAAATCGTGGCGGTGTTGTGGTGTATTTTGGTTTTTGGTTTGTACTTGGGGGCTGAATCAACGTAAATTGCCAACCTGCGCCGGATTCGGCGCAGACGCGGTTCGGTGCGGCGGGATGGGAAGAGGCCTCACTGCTTTGAGTGTGTTTGACTCGGCCTCCGACCGTGTCCTTGGCTCGAACAAGCTTTGCTGCGGCCGATTCAAAGTCTGGGAGAGCAGCTGAACGCCGTGTGCTCCGGTCCGTGGAACGGTGATCGGCGCTTGGATGACGGAGACATGCCCAAATGGTTGCTACACAGAAGAGAAAAAAGATTGGCAGAGTCACGATGTTCTTTCTTTTTTCAGGGACCTGTGGATCATTATGTACAGCAGGGATGAGAGCTCCCTCCCCGTCAAATAAATAATTAAGGCAAAATAAAAACTTCACGTGAACCCTTGTCTCCAGGAGTCCAGCCCCTATTTTTCCCGCTCCTTTGGTTCACAAGCGGAGACTGAGAGGGTGAGAGAGGGGCCCAGCATTTCGTCCATTTTCGCTGACAGCGTAGACGCGCTAAGACGTGGTTGGAGGTCTGTTTTCGGGAAAGCTTCGCCTAGCTGAATCGTCCAGCTGGAGCCAATCGCGTGGCGTTCATGGAGAGATGTTGGACGAAGGATTCCTCGCTTCAGGCTGTACAAGCAGAAATATCGATGCAGGTGAGATTGGTCGGCTGACTGCGCGGCACGTTCAGCCGAACGGGATGACGGGAGAGGGCACATACAGATTGCTCCATGCCGCCGTTGGGACGTCCCGCGGTTACGGAGCGGCCTCCGAGCATGCGCCGTGCCACACTACCCCGGCAACTTGAAAGGCTATTAGGATGTTCCCTTGTTGAACTTAGCTTTCTGCTGTGGCCCCTTGCTTGATAAGAGAAGAGACGTTCAGAATGTCTCAGCTTGCTTCGATTGATAGCAAAGATAAACAGACGCAGGGACTGCTTCCGCCTCTTCAAATCGAGTTTCTGTCCACCTAGGATGTCACAAAAACCACCACAGTTCCAAGGATCGACGTCGGAACAAAGAATCTCTCGAGAGCGCTTTTGATGATCATCCACCACTAATCATGTTTGCCAATCATACGTCATTTTGTTTGCTCAATTTACCAACACAAGCTGTACAGCTGCTGAAGACACCCAAATCCCTGTAACAATCACCCAGTCTTCGGTCCCGGTTCCACGCAAACCTGCAGGGCTCTACCAACACGACCCCTCCATTCGACAGTCTTTTTTCCCAAGTCCAACTGCCGTCGCCCAGAAGCCGTTATCTGCCAATCACCATCGACTCAATGGCCGTGTGAACCGTGTCTAGCGCTCTCCAGCAAACATGGCAGACCCGGCCGGTAGCGACACACGGGTCTCCCGCCGGAATGGGGGTCAACCCCGCACAGTGGTGATGTCGCGTTAGAGACGGGCTGCCAAATTTGCCGAAGCTTTTTAGCTAGGGCGTTCTCCCCGTCCTTAGGGTCCCCTTCTCTCTCTTCGATTTAACGTTTTGTTTGACATCCCATCAATCACCGTGCAGAAGTGACGTGCTTCCATCCTCGGCCGGCCCAGAATGCCGGGTCACGATGTCTTTGGAGCCTTTGAGGGCTTCGTTTCGATGGCGCCACCGGCTTTAGTTGTTGCAGGTGCGCTGGTCCTGTTGGCGGTGTGGTATTTTACGACATGGTATCGCCTGAGGCACATTCCAGGCCCGACGCTCAACGCGATTTCGATTTTGCCGATGCAGCTCATGACTCGGGGAGGGAAGTTGAGCTTCATGTTGAAGGAGCTGGGTGACAAGTATGGTACGACTTAGATCATGACCCCATCTCATCATGGCCACTTATGTGTGGGAAGCCTCATTGACATTGTGTTTTTGTAGGCCCTCTAGTCCGCGTTGGTCCCAACGAAGTCCTTTTTGGGGATGCAGATACCTACCGCAAAATCTCAGCTGTTCGCTCAGACTTCACAAAAGGTCCATGGTATGAGCTGGCCAAGGTCGTCCCAGACCAGCACAGTCTCTTCTCAATGAGAGATGATGAGCAACGGAAAGAGTTGAGGGCGAAGCTGAGTGAAGGCGTTCGTCTAGTCTCATCTCCAAGCTCGACGGGATAGTATTCTAATTATACTTGCAGTATGCCGGTCGAGACAACGGCGGTTTCGAGCCCGGGGTAGACAAGATGGTCGCCCAATTCGTTGACCTCGTCGAATCCAAATACATCTCCTCAGGCATTGACTATCGGCCGATAGAATTCTCCCACAAATCCCAGTACTTTGCCCTGGACGTCATCGGCCAGCTCGCATTCGGCGAGGCTCTGGGCTTCCTAGCAAACGATGAGGATCTTTGGGGTTATGTTTCGACGAACGATCAGGTCTTTCCGGCTCTTGCACTCATGCTGAATATTCCGCACGTAGGCATCATGATGCAGCGTTGGCCGTTCAGCAAGTTGCTGCCCTTCTCGAGTGATGAGTATGGCTTTGGCAAACTGATGCAGTATGGCGTCCCCTTTGGGGCTTCAGAAGAGCTGTGCTAACTAATGTCAAGTGTTGCCCAGCGATTGGCTGACAAGAAGATTGAATCTGAAGAAGACTCAAAGGGAACCATGGTCCGACATCATCTACGTAATGGTGTAACATACAAAGAGCTCCTAGCGGAAATCTTCCTTGAATTGTATGGGTGTATCTCTTACAAACAGAACAGCTCGCTGACACAATGAGCAGCATCGCCGGTTCAGACTCGACTGCCACAGCCATCCGCATGACCATGCTGTGTCTCCTCAACACGCCCGCCAGCCTAAACGGACTCCGCCGCGAGATTGACGCAGCAATGTCTCAGGGCCGTATCAGCTCGCCCATCACCGACGTCGAGGCCCGCGAGTTGCCCTATCTTCAAGCTGTGATAAAGGAAGGTATCCGCATGTACCCTCCTTCAACGGGCCTCAACTACAAGCAAGTCGCCAAAGGCGGGGCTGAGCTCTGCGGTTATTATCTCCCAGAAGGAACGCAATTAGGCGTCAACGTACAGAAGTTGATGAGGTCGAAGGAGACCTTTGGTATTGATGCAGACGTGTTCCGCCCAGAAAGATGGCTCGAAGCCGCTGCCGACGAGGAGCGATTCAAAGAAATGAGCGACGTCATCGAACTCGCCTTCGGTTATGGACGGTTCCAGTGTCTTGGAAAGACGATTGCATATATGGAGCTGAACAAGATCTTTGTTGAGGTAAGAAGATTGTGTCCGTCGTCTCGGGAAAATATCTGAGCTGACTTGGTCACACAGTTGCTTCGGAGGTTCGACTTTGCGGTGGTCAAGCCTCAAGAGCCGCTGAACCTTTACGATGCGGCGTTTTGGGTCACGACGGACTTTTGGCTACGTGTTACTCGACGCCCTGATACCGGTGCTTAGGTGATCATGACGATAGAGTTGGTGATGCGAGAGGGAGGCAGAAACGCGAAGTAGAAGATTCTCTCACAAATCACAGGCCTCGAAGAAGAAAGGCTCATGGCCAGATCTAATCTAGTTATAATATCATACCTGCCTAACGCCTCGAGTCGGAACAGATTGCTCACGAAAGGTGCAAAAAAAGAAGACAAGCAGATCAAAAGAGGTCCCAGCTATCACTGTAGCAGCCTGTCCAAAAAGCAAAAGATACCGATGTCAATCGCTGACGGGAATTGAGCCCGACGTGGGGGTCGAACCCACAACCTTGAGATTAAGAGTCTCACGCTCTACCGATTGAGCTAGCCGGGCAGATGGGAACATCTGCCTTGATTGTTGGATGAAACGGCGCGGGAGCCGCTCAAGAAGGGCACGCATGATGAAAATTTTTCATGTTGGTGTGGGCCACGGCGTTTCGGGTTCCACTCGGTCGGCGTGGCCGGTGCGGAGCTCCGGGCTGGTTCCGGGCCGGTGCGGGCTTTTTCGGGGTCCGTGTGTCCTTGGTGCGGGCTCGTGGCTCTGGTCTGCCGGGAGAGCAGGCCAAAACATTAGCGTTGGGCAGGCGGGGTGGCCCCGGAGTATAGAACGGAGTGGGTACAGGGCCCGAAGTTACTGGATTTCAAAGGCCTCAGACCGCTGGAGTCTTGGATCACTGGAGACTAATTTAGATGGCGGTGTCAAATCTGAGCAGTTCGGCTGCAAGTAGTGCCAAGAAGCGGCCTCGGCTTGAACCTGTCTCCGACGCTGCCGACTGATGCACCGAGAGATAAGCAGTGGCTGTCTGCTCCCGGATATGATGCAGAGTCTATTTCGCGTACGACTGTATGCAAGATCGTCTAGACCTGTTGTCAACTCTTAATCGAGCAAAGATGCCTAACGTGTAAGCTGAAGGAAGTATTGAGAAACCCCTCCAAGTGGACAGTTCGGACAGCAACCACGCCATCTTCGGTACTTCAACCAATGATCTGGGAAGGAAACTCGGCGTCGAAAGACTTACTGAGAATTGCGTAGTGTCGCCAAACCGATTTGACAGGCCTCAAGTAGATGACGAACTCCTTCGCCGACGCCTCGTCACCGGAACGCGTGGGATGATGGTGTGAATGGAATCATGCGGTGGGCGACCCAAGCAAGACCGAGCCAGAGGCATCGCGGGGTTGGGGTACACAGATATACGGCATTGGATGGCGGGGGAGGGGTCAACCTCCACGTCTTGCACCAAAAGTCCTTGTGTGCCATCAGCTTATCCTCGATGAACAGAGCCACCCCGCCAGAGGCTCTTGGCAACATGCATCTTCTAGCACCAACAAGGCAGGTCGACCGCTGTTCCAACTGTTCCGAGCTCTGCAAGCCGCTTTTCTACGCCGTATCACTGCCTAGTTTCTTGTTCACGTCGCCCGGAACGTTGGAAAGCTCCACGCCTGCCCGCATGAACACCACTAGCTTCCTGTACCTTTCTCCAAATGCCGAGACTTTTCAGGCAGGATGACGACTTCCGTCTTGTTGTTTACCTGCGAGAGACATGCAGACGAGCTTGCTGTCTATGTTCTTGCTCAGATAAATACTTGTATGTAAAATCCTGTGTTACTTGTGGCTTGCGCCACTTCCTACCAAGGTACCAGGTACTTTTGCCCCGTATTTGCCAACGCCGTGGAGCAATGGCATCACCGGCCTTACTGTCCGTTCGTGGGCGGTGGCACGCGTCCAGGTAAGGTCAACGTCCCTCCAATCAATTGGGTACCTAGATGGCCTTTCCTCAAGCCCATTATCAATCCACGATGAGTTTGCTCGGGCATGCAGGCCCCTCTTATCTGTCGATCTGAATAGGTATAAAAGCCTCTCCTCCTGCGTCTACCCCTCCGGCCGACGCCGAGAGTATCACTCCTGATGCTCTCACAATTGAGTCTCAATCAAGCTTGTGCCACCACTGCCCACTATGCGCAGCCAAATCTCAATCGCCCTGGCATTCGCGGCTGTGGTCTTGGCCTGCCAGCGCGACCTGCTTCTCGAACAGCGACACACCCATCGCAAGCGGATCACCAAGCGCGCGGACGACCAATGGCCCCCGGTCTTGACGGAAGAAGAGACCGTTCTCGTAAACGCGTTCGACAATGTCACCATTGACCAGTGGTCCGACTACTACGGCCACCAAGTCAAGCTCGCAGGTCTTGGCAAAGAAGCCGCCGAGTGGACCGCTGAGCAGTGGAACAAGAATGGCTTCGACGCGCATCTTAACGAATACCACGTCTACCTGAGCTACCCGGTCCATGCTTCGCTGCAGATAACATACGCGAATGGCTCGACGGAAGATGTCAGGCTCGATGAGGACGTCCTGGAAGAGGACGATGTGACGGGCCGACCCGATAACCAGCCTACTTTCCATGGGTACTCGGCGTCTGGAGATGTTACGGGCGAATATGTCTATGTTGGGTCAGTAGTCTGCCATTTGAGGCATTATGGAGCTGTACTGACTTTTAGCTCAGACGAGGTTCTCAAGCCGACTTCGATCGCCTAGTCGAGCTCGGTGTTGAACTCGAAGGCAAGATTGCTCTGGCCAGATACGGCGGACTCTTCCGAGGCCTGAAAGTCAAGAACGCGCAGGACCATGGCATGATTGGCGCCGTGATATTCACAGATCCAGCTGACGATGGGAACATTACCGTCGCCAATGGCTATGAGTCGTATCCCAGTATGGCAACCTTGAACGCGTCGTCGAAAAGATACTGACAATTGGCTGTACAGATGGTCCTGCCAGAAACCCAAGCGCCGTTCAAAAGGGTTCCGTTCTATTCCTTTCCACGAACCCCGGCGACCCGACCACGCCAGGCTACGCATCTCACGAGGGGGTTGACCGCGCTGACATCTCTCCCGTCACACCCAAGATTCCATCCATCCCCATCTCCTATGCCTCTGCCGAGCCTCTGCTGCAGGCTTTGAACGGGTTTGGATTCACTCCGGACGAAGTCAACCGTACAATCTGGGCGGGAAGCTTGGATGCTGATTACAGCACTGGCCCAGCCCCAGGAGTCACGCTTCACCTTGACAACTTGATGGAAGGAAAAATAACCCCAATTTGGAATGTTATTGGTCACATCAACGGCACCAACCCTGATGAGACCATCGTGATTGGAAACCATCGCGATACCTGGATGATCGGTGGCAACGGAGACCCCAATTCTGGCTCCGCTATCCTCGTTGAGTTCACCAAGGCGATTGGAGTCCTCCGTTCCAAGGGCTGGGTCCCGAGGAGAAACATGCAAGTGTCTTTCCGCCTACATCGCTGCTTTCCCTAACCGTGTTTAGCGTCATTGCTTCCTGGGATGCTGAGGAGTACGGCCTAATCGGAAGCACGGAATGGGTTGAGGACAACGTCAACTGGCTGACTGAGAGCGCCGTCGCCTATCTGAACATCGACGTTGCCGTTTCGGGTCCTCGTCCTAATCTAGCAGCTACGCCCGAGTTGCATACACTTGCCACTGAGACTTTCAAGAAGATCATCTACCCCAACTTCGGCGGTTTCAATATCAGTCTCTATGACGCATGGGAAGAAGCGTCCGGCGGCCTTGTAGAACCACTAGGAAGTGGCAGTGACTACACTGCCTTCCTACACAAAGGCATCAGCTCGGTAAGTGAGGCTGGTTCACGGGTGTCACAATACCTTACTGACACCGTGATAGCTCGACGTTGGCTCCGGTGGCGGCGCAACAGATCCGATCTGTATGTATCCTCACGAGAACATCTGGGATATTGCTAACTAGAATCGAGGGCATTATCATTCTAACTATGACAGCTACGCTTGGATGTCCAAATTTGGCGATCCTGGCTTCCTGGTTCATGCTGCAATCGGCCAATATCTTGCCCTCCTCGCCTACCACTTGGCGGACGACGAGATCCTCCCAATTGACCTGCCGAACTACGCCTCAGAACTGAGCTCTTACCTCGAAGATTTGACGGAATTCGTCGCTTCTGAGGGCCAGGAGCTGGACTTGTCTGAATTATCTGACGCCATTGACGAGTTCGCCAAACGAGCCGACGAGGTCAAGGCCTTGGAGCAACTTGCAGTGACGACCAACGACACAGACCTCATTACAGTGATCAACCACAAGTACCGTGATTTCCAGCGTGGCTTTATCAGTCAGGGAGGCCTGCCCAACCGAGAGTTCTTCAAGCATGTGGTCACTGCCCCAGGCCTGGACACCGGGTATGCTGCCGTCTTGTTCCCAGGCATTACGGAGGGCGTGCAGTATGGGGATGGGAACCTCACGGTAGCTGAGGAGTGGGTGTCTAAGACGGCGCGCGGGATTCTTCGCGCCGCTGAGATCATCAAAACGTGATTGGTAAGGATGGTTGTTGCTTCATCTTCTGGCATAGGGGTAAGGAGTTTGGAATACCTGGCGGTTTGGAGAAAAGGCGACAAGCCAACTTGTGGCGCCCTCATTTATCTTAGCGTAACAATGCTATGCGGCATCCAATAAACGTAATTATGATGAGCAACCATGGTAGAAGTTGCTCCTCGGGTGACTAAAGGGACGGAAACAATAACAGGGACGACGACAACGAGAACAGACGGCAATGACGATACAAGCGGCAAAGGCGATAGAGACAGAACGAAGTATCCAGACGGCAGAGACGATGTTGCTTCCGAGTATGGTCTACGAGGCTGACTATTTTGCCAGTAGAAAGCTTATGGAAACGACGGAGGAGCCCATCCAAGAAGCATAATTTTATAGATGCTGACACATACGAAGACAATCAGAAGACATCAAAGCAGTTGCAATCATAACATGTATTTCATTGAACCGTCATATCATATAGGAACCCGAAACTCCGGACCACGCCCCTTTAGCCGAGGATGTTTACCCCCCCTATTTGGCTCAGCAAATCCATCGGCATCCAAATCATCCGAGACACACTTTCAGCTCTTTATTGACGACCACCAGGGCGCCTGTTCTCGATATTCAATACGGTATCAATGAAGCTGCGCTTGAGCGTACTCTTCTTCCTGGCCGCAAGCAATTGCGATGTCTTCAAGATGTTCTTGATCTGGCGACCGTTAAGCGAAAGCGTAGCAAAGTCATCCAGATCCTCATCTGTGACCTCGCTCTTCAGCGTCGCTCCCTCGAGGAAGTTGCGCCAGATCTGGCGGCGCGAGTCGACCGTCAGGTCGGGGTACTCGAGTGAGACGTGGATACGCGACTGGAACGCCAGGTCGATGTTGTCGACGCGGTTCGTGGTCATGAAGAGGATGCCCTCGTAGTACTCGAGCGTGCGCAGGAAGATGGAGACGACCTTGTTCCTCTCGAGGTCGTGCGTCGAGCGCGCCTCGAGGAAGACGTCGCACTCGTCGAGGAGGAGGATGGCGTTCCAGCGGGCGACGAGCTCGAGGATGCGCGAGAGGCCGTTCTCGACTTCCCAGGGCTGGGAGCCGAGGTCGCCGGAGCTGAGAGTGTGGAGAGGGACCTTGAGGTTCTCTGCGACGGCTTCGGCGGTCAGGGTCTTGCCGACACCAGGAGGACCGGAGAGCAGGCAGATGATGCCCCTGCCCTTACCGGAGATGACATCGTCAAAGGACGAACCCTCGAGCTGCGACTCGGAGAAAGCGAGGATGAGCTCCTTCTGGTCCTCGGGCAGGACGAGCTTGTCGAAGGCGCTGGTGTTCCAGGTAATCTCGTCCACCGTCTCGACGAAGAAGTCGAGCCACTTCTTCAGCTTGAGTGAGTACCCGCGCGTCCTCGACCGCGCGAGCATCTGGTGGTACGGCGTCAGCTTCAGGTTGCCGTCCTTGCCGAGGCCATGCGAGCGCTTCCACGCCTGCAGCGCCTCGAGGTCCTTGGCCGACCAGTCGTCGAGGTAGCGCGGATAGTAGGGGCTGTAGCGGTTGAAGGAGCTGATGTCAACGACGATGCGCCCGTCGACCTGGATCGGGACCTCGTTGCCCTCGCGGTCCCAGGTGATGGCCGTGCCGGAGTACTGCTTGTAGTGGTGGCCCGCGAGCTCCTCGAAAATCTGGCCGCGGCGGATGAGGCCCTGGCGGACCTTGTCCTTCTCGGGGTGGAACGCCCACGGGTAGGCGTTGAGACCGGTGATCTTCTTGGTGCCGAGGAACTCGGGGACCTTGATGCTCTCGCCGTAGCGGCCGAAGGTCTTGCCGCCGTAGTCGACGCAGTCGGCGGACAGCTCGAGGTACTTGCCGCACTGCGTGGCCTTATACTCGGTCTCCTCGAGCTCGAACGCGGAGAGAGGGCCCTTGTGTGCAGAGAGCACGATGGCGCCGGGCTGGAAGATCATCCAGAGGTGCTCGAAGGTGATGACACCCTTGGCGACGTAGTCCTCAAACACCTTGATCGCGTCGCCGATCTCGTACTGGAGGATGTCGTACAGGATCTTGAGGTGCTCCTTGGTCTTGTCGTCAAGGCTGGGCTTCTTCATGTACTTGCAGAGCTCGGTCCAGCGATGCACAAAGGGGTGAAAGGGGGCATCGAACTCGAGGCGCTCGAGCTCGCAGGCGACGCCGGTGTAGCCGTCGAGGATCTCGCCGAGGGCAGTCTTGAGCCAGGGAGACTGGATCACGATAGAGTGAGCCTCGAGCTTCTTGCGAGAGTCTGAGGACTTGACGTTGCGAACTACGACTGCGTACTGGGCCGTCTCCTCGTTCTCGGCTGCCTCGTGGACGTCTTCGGGGTACTTGTCGACCCAAGTCCAGTTGCCGTCGCTGTCTTTGGGGGATGCGTAGATGTTCTTGGTGGAAGAGATGGAGCCGGTAGGAGCGAGAGGCTCCTTGGGCTTATCGTCTTCCTCATCCTTCTCATCGGAAGCTGCCTCTGTTGACGGCTCATCGTCGGACTTGGCTTCGTTCTCCTTGGGGGCCTCGCCGTTTGTGGTAGTCTCGCCGTTTGTTGTGTGACCGTTCGTGGTTTTGGTCTCTGATGTGCCGTTGGTCTCCTTGATGGTCGTGGTGTCGTCCACCATAGTCAGGCCCAAGGCCTCAATTGTGCTGGGCGCCATTGTGTCTGAAGTGTGTTTCTCGGAATGAACGAGATGATTCGGGTGCTGATGATCCAAGATAAGAGAGATCTCTGAAGGGTGCCTCAGACTTCTTTATCTCTTCATCGCAATGGGCCACATACGGAACGAAAGTGTAAAAACTCCATAGCATCAATCCTGTCAATGGCGAACGCGCCAGCTAAGCGCCAGGCGGCTCACATTTCCTCAGTGGCTGCCTCATCAGGGGTTGTTGATGCCTCTTGTGTGGCAGTGAGTCACCCATGTTCACGGTGTTTTCAGCCAAATGCAGTGTTTCGCTTGAAAATCGACTGATGCAAAGTACCTCGCTGAGGCCGCTGCTGCCTGCGTGGAACGGATCGCGTAGCTACGTAGCTGGGGTTTATCAGACAGAGAGGCCAATGAGGTTAGCAGCGTAAGCACTAGGACGGGAAGAGTGCCGCGACAGCGCAAGGCAGAAGAGCCGCTGGAGCCCAAAGCTTGTCAATAGGATTCAGGCCGCCAGCTTTTCACCGTGTTGCTCATTCGCCGATCTGTGGCAAACGTGGGGTATAGACCTTGGACAGCGTTGTGGAAAGTTTCAATGTTCAGGATAGTTGAGGATTGCCTCTATGCTCTGAACGAGAGTGAGAAGACTCTCTTAGTCTAGTGAGGCCTCATGAAGGATTCAGTGAGGGGAAGAAGAAGAAGCAAGCCCCTGTTTTCCGCTGCAGGCAGCACGACTCCGCCCCCAAAATTCCCCAAAATTCAAGGACTCAAGCGAGACGGGAGCCACCGATCTCTATCGATCCCCTGTCACGGCTGAGCAGCACGGGCTGCAGAAAGGACGTTGCAGTGCCACGACGACCCTGCAAGGGCGCTGAGCTAGTGGAAACGACTGCCTGTCGAGGCTTTCGTGGAGTTGCCAGAGACACGTGTAAGACGTATGCTATGACTTCGCCTGCTTTTCCATGCTACATAGGCTGCAGAGATCAGCTTTGGGAGTATTTGCAGAGAAGAGGAAACTTCATGTTTGAGCTGCATTCTTACAAAGCAGGTATGAACAATAGGGTAAGTTAGGTATGTACAGGTTGAAGCAAATGAACCCTCCCGCTGACAACTTAATCGTCCCAGTAATGTATCGATTCCACACCCAGACAGCGAACTTTGCTTCCATCAAAAACGACAACTTGCCCGCATAATCCCCCACATTTCTCACTTCCAATTGCTACTGACAGTCACGGCAGTCGCGCAACCTGTCGGCACAGTGTAGGACCGGTTCGGGTCACTCTCCCAAGTCACGGTTCCGCTCGAGGCCACGTTGATGAACTTGTACTGGAACGTCGTCCCGGCCGGCAGCGTCACCGTGTAAGTCCACAACGGGTTCGAGCTCGTGTACTGCGACGCCGACAACGCCGGGGCCGAGGCCGCGTTCCAGTTGCCCAGCGCCGCAATTGACCCGGCAACCCTGATCGTCTGCCCCGGCACTGTCGTGACGAGCTCATTGAAGGTGACGGCGACACTGCTGGCAGCCGTGCAGCTGCCGCTCGTCGCTGTGGCCGCGGCGCTGGTGGTGCGCGTCGAGGTGACAGGGTTGCTGCCGCCGCTGCCGGAGATGGCGATGTCGGCGCAGGTGAGGTAGACCTGGCCGGTCTGGAAGGAGTTCCAGCGCAGAGAGAGGAGAGTGTGGTTGGAGACGTAGTCTGGGATCTTGATCTTCTTCGTGACGGTGTAGCCGCCTGCGATGGAGGTGTAGCAGGATCCAAGAGCTGAGTTGTCTACGCCCTGGCATGCCCTGCGGCTGTCTGCCTGGAAGGCGTTGCAGGTGAACCAGTCGTTTCTCCAGCACGCCTGTCCCGATGTGCAGTCGGGACTGTAGTTGCAGGTCTGTCCAGAGACATCAGTGCAGGGCAAAGTGCCGGCTTGGAAGCAGTTCTCAGCCGCTTGTTTCTCATCGTCCGTGGGGATGTATCCTGGTGTCAGGAACTTGTCGACGAGGGCTTGGTCCTGGCAGATGCGGTAGCTGAACATGCCGCCGTGGTCGCCGTTGTTGTCAACGCACCACTGGACGTCTACGACTTGCCCCCTCGTGTATGTGGCCACGGGAGAGTTTCCCCAGCTCGTGGAGGGCTGGTTGTAGTCGACACTAACGCGGGCATTGTAGCCACAAGGTCCGCTGCGGCCTACGGTTGCGGCGGTGAGGTCTGGCCAAGCAGACACGGGCTCGCGGATGGTGCATTCAGGACAGGTATCTATGCCAGCCTTTGGCAGTTAGTTTCAGATGATAGTATGCTTAGACTAGTTGCGGGCTATACCTCGTGGCCGAGACGGGTGCGACTGGAAGGGATTGTCAAGTATCCATGGCCATAGACGGAGCCAAGGAGGCTGGAGACAGCCAGAGTTGTCGAGAACTTCATCTTAGCAAAGTCCAGGTAAAGACTGATATAATTGAGGGCACGAAGACGAGGTGCAAATCAAGAGATCGGGCGTCTGATGGACGTCTGCAGTCGGAAGGCTATCTCATGAGTATGAGGCAATAACCTTGAATTTATACCCAATTTCTCCGCAGACCCTCGTGCCATCGTGAACCATCACCACCACACGATGCCACTCTGCGAGTCCAAGTCGAGGTGCTCCCACCGGCCGTCATCACAAGCAGCGCCGAAGTACCTCCAACCGAGACGGGCCTACCCGCACGTGTTTCCCCGGATCTAAGCTCGGAGTGGAAGTCCGGGGGCATCCCCAAATGACATGCAGGTGATGGCGGGGTAGAGAGTTCTGTTAGTGCCGGCTGTCATATCTCCAACCGGAAACCAGCGCGGGGTGAAAAGGGCCGTTGTGTGGCCGCATTACCCCTCCAAGATCGAGTTGGCCGAGACCTTGAAGGCCCTTGACGTCGCTTCCTGCCAAGTTGTGCTCCTGTCAAACTCCTGCAGGAATGACACCCGACACATGCTTGAGGCGGAGTTTGGCGGAGTCGAGGTGGCATCCCGCCCTGCCGATCAGATGACTTGTCGAGCTGGGTGGTCGCTCAACTTCACGACAACCTCACTATTGAAGAGAAGGCCCGAAGATGGTCGATTCATCACACTTGAGAGGTGGAAGTTTCGATGGTTCGGGCTGAGGGGCGGTGATAGCTTCGCGAAGCTGCCGAGGAATGTCCGCTTTCTGACGCCATTGACGAAGTTCTAGGTGGCTACCATGACTATGACATGATACGTTCTTCGTGGAATCATTTCTATCGTTCAGAAATTGCTCCAAGAATGGACATCGGCAGTATTCGGGCGAAAATGTAGCTCCGCTAGAAGCTTGATGAGCGACAGATGCGTGCTTCGTACAACAACAACAACAACAACAACAACAACAACAACAACAACAACAACAACAACAACAACAACAACAACAACAACAACAACAACAACAACAACAACAACAACAACAACAACAACAACAAGGTAAAAAACAAGTTAGTACCGTTGACCTGATCGGCAATTGTTGCTTCGTGGCGCTCTATGTCGGCAGAGCCCAGGGTAGGGGGAACAGTTTTATGAACAATTGATGACAATTATCTGATCAATCATGTGAAGGTGTTGGGAAGTGGGAAGCGGTCGCCTTTATCCCGCCGGCCAGTTTTGTTCAAAATCTGGTTGCATAACGGAACCCATGCTCAGTCATCTCAGGGTGAGCCACCGGAAAGCTGCAGTCAATCTTGACTCTAAACCTAACCAAGAGGCTTTCATACTGGGGCTCATTCCCTCCACAGTTCGTCTGATATGAAAAGGCAGTGACCGAACACCAATCGGTTTGGCCCCGTCCATGCTTTTGCGGAGTCCAGACTGCGCCAACAGCTAGACCAGTCCTTATTTCTGACAACACAGCATGTGCCGTCAAGAATATCGCTGCGCTTCCAAACTGCCGCGAAGCCAGCAGGGAAATGAACAACAAATTTTCAGGTAGGCAGGGGTCGCATAGTGCTGTTGCGGGAACCCCGACGTCTTTACCGTGAGCCTTATGGGGCTTAAATTGCTGCTACGAGTCAGTTTACCGCAACAACAGCCAACGATCGGGAGAGCCGACCACTTTAAGCATCGCCGCAGGGACATTAATAGCATCTCTTAAATGAAGGACGTTATGGAACCGCCAAGCCACACTGACCCGGCATATGTAGAATTGCTTTTGATGAAGTCGTGAGTCTCCTGTATTTAACAAGTTGGGATGTCCCGTATTTGAACGAACTTACTACAACCTCAGACACCACACATACCAGTACATAAAAGTCAATCGCTACCTAATACACACTCGTTCAAGAACGAAGCCCTGAAGTCGCAGGCATAATTAGCACATCGGCCCCCAACCAACAGTTCCACCACATCACCAACCCAACCTCAAATCACCGATCTCGAGCACGGTTCACAATGCCTGTCATCTACAGCGAACCCCTGCGTCACCTCCTCTCCGCCCGCGATGGCGACGACGACGGCGATGGAGGTCTCCACATGCCCGGCACGGTGATGGCCATCATCATCGTCTGCGTTCTGGTCTTCGTCGGCGTCCTCGGTCTCTGCTGTTGCTGCTGCTGCCGCCGGAAGCGTAAAGGAGGCTCCGGCAGTGGCAAGGACGATGGCAGCGGCAACGGCAGCAACAACAACGGCGGCTTCGACCCGACGAAGTGGATCAAGAAAGCCGTGAAGAAGACCACAAAGAAGATCAAGAAGATGTTCATGAAGAAGAACAAGAACAAGAAGGAGAAGGACGCCACTGCCAACGAATCGGTTCCGTACGGCCAGGGCACGCACCCTGGTTTCGGAGACAATGAGAGAGGATACAACAGGCTTGATGCGCAGGCGGAGGAGGAGACCGTGGGAATGACGTCGCCTTACGGTCAGAGGAATTGAGGGGAATGCTAGGGCATGTGTGTGATGACGTATGAGTACCTTAGAGGAATGGCCATGGAATTGATAAGTAACAGCGATATGAATTATTCAACTACTTCCTAAATCTCTTTGCTACTGAAATACTCGATGTGTGTCCTTGCTTAAGAGGTTACTCTGCCTTACAATTCACATGCGACAATGCACTGTAGACTTTACTTCTTGTTGCCGCCGCCGCCGCCGCCGCCGCCGGTGTTACCTCCAGTGTTGCCGCTGTTTTCACCGCTACTGCTTCCACCCTTGTCGTTGCCATGGCCGCCATGGCTCAGAGATCTCTTTCCACCCTTGGGATCTTGCCAAGGAGGGTCAGTAGGGCGGGAGTAGTAAATAGGGGTTCTGCCTCCAGAAGACATACTTGTGGATCTATGAATTGATATTTAAAAGGGAATCATGAGTTTGAGGTGGTAGTTCTTGTGAACGTGCACGGCAATCGTGTTTCTCTCAACTCGCGGCATTGTAACCAAGCTCCAGTTCAAAGACATTGTGATGAATATCCAGCCCCGAGCCTGAGTTCCACCACTGTGAACAGAGGTGCATATTGTAGACAGTCACCAAGAAGGGATATGGCAATTGCCGTAATGCACTTCACCAGCCATCGGGATGTCCTCAAGTTCCTGTATCGTCAACTCACTTGGGTTTGGAAGAGCATATGGGCTCTAGATACGTTCCTATCACGGTATCATTCCAATCACCGCAAAGAGTCTTACAGTACACTGGTGCTAAATGGCAGTTCTTCTTAAAGAAAATGGTGTCTGAGTTATGTCGATGTTACCACCTGGTTTTACATGAGGTATGTCGGAACCCAAATTTGGCCTTGCTAGACGCAAACCCCCAAATACTATTCCCTGCCCAATAACCATTTCATTCCCTTCATTGTGTTCGACGCTAAGTCCGCGGGAACCTCCTTGGGCGCAAAGATAGTCCAGCCTTGGTGGCCCCAGTCCAGGTAGTTATCCACTCTTACTTCAACCCCGTTATCCTGCAAAACCTTGGCATAAATCAACCCGTCATCTCTCAAAGGGTCTCTGTCGCCGACATGGATATAGGTCTTGGGAGACTTAGGGATCGCCTCAGGGTCGTTGATGGGCGAGTACCATTTCGATTTGACATCCGCATCATATGCATGCTTTACAGATTCAATGACTTCCGTTGTAAATGTCTCACTCCACGTTGCGTTGTCCTCTCGGGAGGTCCATTCTGAAGCATACTTCTCAGGGACGATGTCTTTGCTGAAAATGAGCGGGATACCCAGCATCACACCGGTGATACCAAGACCTTCAACGCCGGATCTCTGTGCGACGACTGCAGAGATGTTTCCTCCTGCAGACCAGCCACCGATCACGAAACCCTTGGTGATGTCTGCGCCGTAGCGGCTGGCGTTCTTGGCAAGCCATTTAGCAGTCTCCCAACCGTCCATGACGGCTTGAGGAAACTTGTGCTCGGGCGCCAAACGGTAGGTTGCATTGACGACAACAGCGTCAAATTCGAGGGCGAATTCGCGAGCAGGCCGAGTTGTTGGCTCGACGCCCGCGACGATGAAGCCGCCGCCGGGCCATAGGAGAATTAGAGGCTTTCCGCCGTTGGTTTCGTTTACACCGCGATGGCGCACGATTTGGAGGTCGATCTTGTAGCCATCAGGAAGAGTAGCCACGTCACGGAACTCTTCGAGTAAGGGGTCCAGGGGAGGCAGGGCCGCCAGAAGAGTGTGTATCAGCTGAGGGCGGGTTTCGCGGGAATTGATGAAGGCTTCCATTTCTGGGAGGTTGCGTTCGAGACTTCTAGTGATCGGTTGAGTTTTGAGAAAAAAATTTGGCGAACGAGAGTTGAGACGTTGGGTGAGCTGAGGAAAAGTTCCCTCAGCAATCAACTCCCCCGCAAGCTCGACTTAGTGGGTCCGGCAAGACTGCGGGGTGCCCTTTTGGCGGCAACTGTCCGAAACGGGGTCGGCATCTTCACGTCTTAGAAGGGAAGAGGGAAGATGCCGACCCACCTCCGGTTCAGGTCCCCCCGAGAACAGTGTCCGCCTCAGTCAGGAAAGCGAAGGAACCAGCTCCAGCTCAGTATCGCATTTTCCACCAGATACAGCTTCCTCTCAAGTCCAGGGGCTATTGAAATAGTCACGCTGCTTTTCGAGTAAGAAGGGGCAAGCTCTAATGAGTGGGAAATACTTGTGACTCCATGGTGTTATATTTTCCACCGAAATGTTACTTTCGTGCACACGAAACTCAGCAGGGTTGAATCGAGAACGTGATAGGGCCACTGCAGTATCGGAAGATTCGTGCATGGGCCTCCCCATTTGCTATCCTTTTTCACGGCGAAAACGGCAGTTGTTCGTTGTTTGCTCGCTGTATATCGCTTCAGATATGCAAGACCACTTGTTGCAGGGCTCATGTGGAAATTTCCTGTTACCCTTCGCAGAAGCGCCCAAGGCTACACTGTCGGTGATGTTTCAACTTGCATGATGGTAAGAACCTCACCCAAGATACCTAGGTACATTTGTTATCGAAGTCTCTATTTGTTTTGAACCAAATCATTCCATCATCATCCTCGGACGTCCAGATTCCGGAAACAGAGGTGTTGTTAATTCATCAAGGAGGTTCATTAGAATATCCGCATTGCATTGCAATGAAGTGCCGTGGCTATTTCAGTATACCCGTAGGACTATCTAGCATCTTGACATTGCAACAACTTTTCACGCGGAAAGGCAATCTCAATCAATTAGCTTGTTTAGAATTGTTTCTATGATTTGCACAGAGTGCAAAAAGTTTGCGGCGGCATCAACTCCGCTGCTTTAAAATCATGCATTAAAGAAAGATAGGTTCCTCCTCTTCCTCCAGCACGGTGATCTAACCACCAACAATCACCCAAGGTAGGTGGTCTTGAGACTGCTGCGCAAGCCGGATCGAGCATCTTAGGCAACTTGACAACTGAAGCACCCCTCGAAGTAGTTTCTTGGGTTCCGGCTCGTCTTGTCTTGCTTCGTGTATCAACATGCCGCAGGCCAGAAGCTGCTCCAGCTTATTTCCCTCCAGAGCGAGAATCAGTATGTGATCAGACGACCGATTGGTGAAACGTGCAATATGGAAGCCCTCGAGTGCTAATTCACGATCCCTCTGAAGTTCATATCCGGAATTGAATTCATGGTCGCAGTAGGGGACAACGGTACCTGAGAGCACTGCGTGGATACATTCGGTAAACTCCCAATGCCTTGATCGCGACTTGTCGCTTGCTACCCGAAGTGTAATCTCTATAGAACTTTCGCGGAGAGATGCATCCATGGAAATACTCGTTTTGGGAGGGCGATAGTGAGGCCGGATTACAGAGCCGCCTGTGAGGACACTAGGCTCCATGATAGGTCTTGGTCGACGCCCTATCGAAGGATTCCACTCCATCCAGGATTTCTCCTCAATTCTGTTGCGAAACAATCCAGCAACTGATGCTCGTCCAGTTGTGATATTGATCATGCGCCCAAATGCGTCATAGCAGTCATTTTGCATGATGCAAGCGTAATGGATGGTGTAAGTCCCCCCCGAAAGACCAAGAAGACGCCACGACTAAAAGTCACTGTCGTTAAAATTCCTTGATCTTTTCCAGTTGTATGAATAATCTACGCAAAAGACTTGCGCCAAGTAGTCAAGCAGTCCATCAAACAGTTGCTGGCCGAAAGCGCGGCCCGACCCTGGAATGAATGAGCCACACCAAGATGTGTGTCGATTCTTGCTGTATGTCAAAGATTGCTCAGGTATACGAAGCTCGGAGGAATTGAATCTGCAATGTGCCAATGCTAGTGCAATGATGGAAGTGTTGTGGATGATGGTGCCGATCTGTTGACATATGCACACGCTTCGGGGAACATGATTTTCGGTATCAATCGAGGTGTCCGCAACTGACTCTGCGTCATACCTGTGCAATTCGCAAAGACTTGCTAGCCTGAGAACCTCATTCCGAGCCAGGAATGTGAAACCATGGCTTGATGGGCCCATGGATCCATACGTACGGCTACGCCAAGGCCGCGTCGAGCCCCTCTCAAACGATTCTTTGTCATTAGGTAACGAGCATGAGGGGTCCGAAGATGCCGCACATTTCGCAGATGCCGGTTCTGAAGGGACCGGCTTTGCGGGCAGCGATTCTTCTGTAGATAACGTCTTTGAGGGTACTGGTTCGTCCGTTACCGCAACTGGATTCGAAGGAGTCGCCTTTGCCGCAGGTACCGGCTCTTCGGATATCGACTTTGTAGATAGCCGTTCTCCTCGATGTAAAGACTTTTTGGGCACTGATTCTCCCGTAACCGCCTCTTCAGGGGTCGGCTCTGCCTCGAATACCGGCTCTGGGGGCACTGGATCTGTAGGTGGAGATGGTCTTATGGTTGGAGAGGCCGACGACTCCTTGGTGGGCGAGTTTCGCACTGACGACGATGACGATGACGACGGTGTTGACGGTTCTGGCGGCGATGCGTGCCTATCAGCCACCATGAAGCCTGTGTCCCACTTTGCAAACCATGTCCAAAATGCCTCCTCGCGTTTCGATCTGCGCGGAAAGGTCTCTTCTGACTCTTGATCAGTGGCCTTAATTTGAAGAACATGAAGAACTTCTTCCAGAGCCCCAGCGTTATCAAAGTCCCCTGTACTTTTTAATGTCATGAAAGAGCGCCGTTCGATGATCATGTCTGCCAACAGATGCTTGGACATTCTCCTAATGGCACCATGGACGGATTCGACGAGCTTCGAATCAATCTGTGGCCGCTTGGCCAAAATCGCTTCCAGGGCATCTGTTAGTAGATAGTCGACTGACATGAGATTATCGTCCTGAATTGTCTCGGGGCTTGATATTACAATCTGAGACGTATTGGAAGATTGAATAGAGAACTTTTCCATCGGACGTTTGCCTAATTGGAAGACCACACTGCCTTTGTCTCTTCCAGCCGCCCATATGAGCTGCCCGTTACAGTGAAGCTCAACGGACATCCCAAGGAAATGACTTGCAAAAGCTGGAAGCCACGACCCACGTATGTCCAAGATCAGATAATGCTCTTGGCGGTTTTTGGAAGTGTAAATTAGCTGTTTGATTGCGCCAGCCAGTGCGTTTGGAGATCCCAGGTGTCGTAGTTCCCAAAAAGGTTGGCGATCCAATCTTCCATCTTTAGTTATTGTCGGTTGTGAATCCATAATTTCTTTCTCCATGGCGGTTTCTGCGACATCTGTAATGTGTTGAACAATCTTTGAGAACCCAAGATCGTATACAAATGGGGTTAAGTACGCAACCAACTCTTTCAAAGTCGGCGCTTGGCAGCTTCTCCGCATCGATGCCAAATACGGACAGCAACTCTGAGAGACATTGTGCCGCTTGAAAAGGCGACGCACCAGTCGCAAGGGCCCCAACAAGCAACAAGGCATTCGTTCCGGCCCTCGTGCGAGTCATCTCCACCACGGGAGTCGAATGGCCCCAGCCGATGCTGAGAGCCTTAGAGAGAACCGATTGATAGCCGCGCCTCTGGGAAACGTGTGCGTGAACCGTGTCTGTGACTGAGGAACGTATCGGAATCCTGGCCCCTAGCCAGAAGGCGGCGCCGACAGCATAGATATCGACTTTCCCATCGCTGAGGGCTTTCAGGACGCGCCCTGTCATCATATGGGTCAGAGAACCTAGGTTGATGACGTCGCCCTGAAAGGCAAAATCAACCTCATTTGACATTTTGTGCAGATAATCTCGGCCAGAAGACAGGCACTGTCTTGAAAAGATGGGATGATGTCGCGGGAAACCATGAGATGTGTCTCTGGCGAGGGGAGGCTTTGATGCTGTTCCAAGGCAAAGCGGGGTAAGAATATTGCCAAAGGTCGTTATGAGGTTGGACTGCAGGCTACAAATTTGCTTGACAGAACGACTGGTCACCAGGGCTCGATGCACTTATGCCGCAGCCTTGGCAATGAAACGATTGTTGACGAATCAAGTGACAAGGTAAACAACAGAAAGCTGACTCACCTTGCCAGCGAAGGAAATCTGGTAATGGAAAACAGTGCCAACTGAGTATATAGAAATATCCCATTCGGAACCTCTGCGTCCTCCATACGAGGCTGTCGCCGTCGCCTCTTACAACGGAAACTATTTCGTGCGTCGCAGTTGCAGGTTTCTAGGAAAATGAGGCGGGTTCTTTTACTTTTGTGTGATCAGTGGGTGACTCTTGATTTTGAAAACATCAGAAACCTATTTATAGGCTGTCAGCTCGTAATGGTCTGGGTTTGCGAGCTTTCGGGGGCTAATACTTACCTACCAAACCAGACGACGATGCAAAAGAATCCTTGTACCGATGCTTCATGGTAGAGGTGGATATATGCATCTACCAAAAAAGCAGTTGTAGCGGGTAAGGTATGCAGCTAGCCGCCGCCCCACCCAGTACAAGCTACAAAAAACTTCACTCGCAATAAATCTTCCTCAACTTTCTTCCTCCATCACAAACAGGTCTTTACCATTCGACAGACCAGCCTGCAACGGCACGACACTACGAGGACCGAATCTTCTCGCACCCCAAACCATGTAGCTGCGTTCTCGCACGCATGACAATGGGCGCAATTCACCTCTATCTCGTCCGCCACGGCGAGTCCGTCGACAACGTCGCGAACCTCTAGTACGCGCGCCTCTTCGCTGCTGCCGCCTGAATTTGGCTGGGTTTTCCCTTCCCTCGTCCTCTTTCTAACGTGCGTGGCATTGGTGGTCGTGCAGTGCAGGCTCTCGTGACGCGTCCTTGACCTCCCACGGCGTCCTGCAAGCTAGGCGTCTGGGCACACACCTCGCCTTGCGCACCGCCTCGGCGCCCGTCTCGCACATCTTCGCTTCGAATTTGCAGCGTGCGTATCGCACCGCCGAGGCTGTCTGCGACGCCCTCTCCACGCCCCCGAACGCGACTGAAGGTGAAACTTCGTCGTCGACGACAGGCAGGAGGGTGGAGGTCGTGCAGCTACCCGAGCTTCGCGAGAAGCACTTTGGGTCCGGCGAGGGCCAGAAGGTCGGCGCCCGCGCTGTTGGTGAAAGACACGTTGGCGCCGAGACCTCTGAGGCGATGTTTACGAGGGCGAAGAAATTTGTGGACGAGTACCTCGGCCCCATCTTCGCCTGCGTCGAGGAGGGCGCGGAGAGCGTCGTGGTTATCGCGCACGGGATCATTCTCGGCGTGCTCGTACGGGCTCTTCGTTCTGCAAAGAACTTGGGGACTGTTGTCGCCTCGCCCGAGGACCAGTTGCCTTTGGCCTGGAGCAACACCGGCTACGTCGAACTTCTCGTCACGCCTGCTGCGCCACCGTCCAAGGAGCCAGCGACTGCACCCACTTGGCCTGGCTTGTCCATCAAGACAGTCGCCGTCAACTCCACGGGGCACCTCCAAGGTCTGAAAAAGACCCGAGGTGGGATCGGCAGCGCCAAGTTTGACGAGAAGCAGAAGACGCTCAACGCGTTCTTTACGCCGACCGCAAAGAAGCGCAAACATGGAGATGACGCTTGATGCGTCTCCGATCTGGTCGCCGAGTCTGTTCAATGCAGAACGACTCGGCGGTCTACTTGCTACAAGGTATGTGCAGAATTTTTTATTACTCAACCCCACTCCCCGCTTGTTGTGATGAGGCAAGAAAATTCACAGACCTGTACCGAAAGTATACGTGTGGAAAAACATTCGTCCAACCGCTGTCTGACACAAGCTATCAAATCACTTTTGTTTTGATGAACTTCATTTTGGACGGGCCTTGACTAACATGGCTCAGAATACAGATACTTCACAGTACACCTGCTGCTCCTGGAATAATAGAACGGGATTTACTAGTCTCGCGGTTTACACTTAATACAATTATTACGAAATCAGAAACCTTGTCTGCCTGCAAAGTGATGTTCATTCGTTCGTCTAAAATACATTCCTGATCGTGACATCGTCCAAAAGAACCCTCGGGATCCCACACAGTTCGTAACTTGCTGATGTCTTCGTAAAACGCTATGCCTACACGTCCGTACTCCATTCGTCTCTCCCAGTAAAGACCTTGTGAACCCTCTTGCTGACAGACTTGCCCACGGCTCTGTCAGACAACCCACCGTCCTTGTTCGTGCTCTTCCTGATGTTCTCCAGAACCAACGGCCCGCCCTCCTCCAACCCCTTCACAAGCTTCGGCACCGTCTCAAACTCAAGGGCGATGCCCCATGCGATGGGCGCCGTGACACGCACGATCTCCTGCAGCATCCGCACGTAGATGTCCTTGATATCTTCTCCCGTGCGTACCTGGCCAGTCTCCATGCAGAAGCCCGCCCCAGCAGCGTTGGCTGCCTCGCGCTGCTTGCGGTAGGGTACGGTCGAGATGTGCTGGGTGAAGATAGCAACCCACTGCGCAGTCTCGACGGCCGCGCTCGTATGGTGGATGAGCACGTTATGCATCACCTGCAGCTCCAGCAAGGCGTCTTCGACCGAATCCTCGTCAATGTACTCTTGCGGCTGCTGGTTCTTACGACGCCGCGGTTGGGCACTCGTAGAGGATTCGGCTGGCTCTTCGTTGCGCACCGCAGAGGCAAATTGTCGATTGCGGACGTTACGATTCTTGCGCATCCATGGCGTCAGACCCTCGATCAGGTAAATGAGCTGCTGTGTCGGGAAATGGCGCTTCATCTTCAACACGTGAGCTTCGAGGTTGTTGCCTTCAGGACCGAGTGCATATGTGACGAACTCCGACGCGTTGACAATGACCAGCGCGAACTTGTCGTCTTCGATATGCATCGGCATAGGCTCCCAGTGTCCCAGCTCTTCGTTGAAGCGGCTGGCCACCTTTCTTCTCCACTTGACGACGTTATGCACGGGGCTATCCCACGCCTCATGCTGGACGTCGAGATCCTTGAGTAGCGTCTGGATCTGGAGAGTGACAGCAGCAGGCAGGCTTAACGGGAGATCCATAATCATCTCCGGTGTTGAGACCTTCTTGTCGGTCCTGATCTTGTTGACCTCCGCCAGGGCAGCGGCGCGCTCCTTCTCCTTGGCCTTCTGCTCCTTTGCAGCCTCCTTCTCTTGCTTCTTGCGTTCCTTCTCCCGCTCCCGCTCTGCTGCCTTTGCTTCTTTATCCCTTGTCCGATCGTCCGCCGACTTCTTGGTTGTAGCCCGAGCAGTGGTAGATTTGCTCTTCGTCGATGGGGCCTTGTAACTCGTCTTCTTCGTCTCGACTCGGTCCTTCAGCCTCCTAGCATCGAAGTTATCGAGATCTGGGAAGTCATCGTCCGAGTCGGGATTGACGTCCCTTGGTGCCGGCTCGTCATCGCTTAAGTCAATAATCTCGCTGACAGACTTGGTGAATGTTCTTCGTGGCGGTGGCGAAGAGAATGGGTCGCTAGGCAAATGTCGTTCCGGCGCGGAGCTGGATATTGGGTCCCAGTTGGCCCTTCTCTTTGGCGATTCCGCCCTCTGCTTTCCTTTGTCCAATGACTTGCTTGTAGGTTTTGGAGATCGTGAGTTCGCGATCGAAGCTGCTGACCGTTGCGGCTGCTTGGCAAAAGTACCGTCATCGTCGTCATCATCGTCGTCGTCTAACAGGATCGTGTCTGGCTCTGCGGTGGGTTTCGGTGGCGGTCGAGGTGAGCTTGCGAAAGGGTCATCGGATGTAAGATCGTAGTCTATACGGTCTTTCCTCGGTGATGGAGCCTTGGTTGCACCTCCATTGGAACTATGCTGTCTGGGTGCTAGCTGCGCCGAAGGAGGTGACGAAGCGAATGGGTCATCGGACTCGATTGTCTTAGAGATCTTTCCCGTTGCTACATCGCTGGTCGCCGGGCGCGGAAGTCCGGGTGAGCTGGAGAAATCGATCGGATCATCCAAAGTCTGGGCTCGCCGGAAAGCGCCAGATTGTTTTACAGGCGGTCGACTGGGCTGATGGGTAGCAGAATGCGACCTGTCAAACGTGCGACCGGCTCCGCCTCCAGTGGGCGAAAGACGCAATCTCTTGGTATCTCTAGTATCAGAGTCTGGCACCTTCTTAAGGGGCAGGCTACTGTCGAGATCGATCGTCGTGTCGAAGTCATCTGACATGTAGTAGACCGGCGCATCGTTGATAGGTTGCTCGTCCCGTGGCCGCTTCGCACCGGACACGCTTCTGGGAGAGTAGGTGGGCTTCAGTTGCTCGGGTCGGGCAGCAGGCTTCGCTGCTGATTCTGGGATCAGCTCTGGTGAGTCTGCGGTCAGATCGAAGACATCATCGTCGTAGTCGAGCGCAGTTGCTTCGGACGCTGCCGCTTGTTGTGCTGGTCGAGGTGCGGGCTGGATTGGCGACGGCCCTAGAGAGGGACTGGACAGTAGGTTGATGACCTCTGCAGGCATGTCGTTGTTGGATGTATATAAGTCCTCAATCAGCCATAAGCGCAAAAGCCAAGAAAGTCCACAATGCGCCCGACTGACACTGCGCCGCACTGCGTCGATGACGACCAAAAATGACAATCGCGTCTTGATCTCGCTCCTCGAGGTGGGGCACGCGCGGCACCACTCAGAGCCGGGCAGTCTGAGCGCGAACCAACCACGACCGTCACGTGCTCATCCCTGCATCGTGACTAAGAACCGCCAGATGATCCACTATGCACTTAAGCAGTTCCTGTCCGCTTTGCGTTTATCCGAACTTCTTTTTCTTGGTCCAGAGCAACATCGATACTTCACAACGTGTCATCGTGCGTTATCGATATCCAAGGCCTCGCTCCTGCATCCAGGACCTAAGCGATGTCGTATTACCATGTAAGCTTAACATGCTGCAACCAGGATTCGAGGGTCTCGAAAATCGCCAGATTCAATGAGGGCCCGAGCGCTAGATGCAACCGCACACCCGTCCATCGAAGTTGACAATCCAACGTGAACCACCAGCCAGCGTCAAGCCACCACCCGGCAAGCACAGACTACCGCTGGGGAAGATGACAACTGAAGGTAGCAGTCCGCGGCGAACATCATGCCATCACGGTCCATCAGACGTCAAAAAGCGCGCAGGCCCCGCTGGTGATTCCTGTCAAGGGGCCCAACCGCCGAATGATTACCATAATGGACAACGGGCCGACTTTTGGACAGCCGGCAGATCGACTGCCCCATGGATATCGGAACTCAAAGATCTTGGCAAATTTGTTCCTAGCAGCACCCACACCCACGCCTGGTATGGATGAAGATCGATCAACCTGGCTTGATTCGATAGGCACTTTATCTTTCGGGGTGTGTCCGATAGCTGGTGTTGTAAGGGTCTAGGACAAGGTCGGTGCCATTGGTCTAGCCTACTACTACGAGCATTCCAAGCTGGAGGAAAGAAGAACCATTCTGGGAAAGAGTGGTGCCCTTCTCATCTTTAAATACATGTGAGTCTTCTTCCAGAAGC